>NW_013669057.1:64869-66865 GCF_000517525.1 Limulus polyphemus
AGACATACCGCTGTACCACTGGGGGCTCCTCGTGTCACATTAAGTGCTGCAATAAAATGACAAAGAGCAAATGTTCGATGATTAGTGTCTCATTTGATAGTTTTATTTTATTTTATCTGCCCAAACTCAAAGGGAGAAGGTTAAATGGTTAGCTGTAAAATAAAAATAATATTTCCTCACAGAAAACGTCACAAAATATTTAAGTTAATATCGTTTCAAAATGGAGTTTATAATTCAGTAATTGTTTTAACAGGGTATCCAAATTACAGCTTAACCAAAAATGTTGTCATAGTTTCAAATACCAACAAGTTAAACTATCGTGATTTAACCTTTCGGTTGGTATAGTTCGTTATTCTATTTTGTTTCCTTACTAGCTAATTTTGTATGAATTATATTTTAATAACACATTAAACTGGTAATGTCTGTGTCTGGTTTAGTTGAATCAACATGTCTTGAAAGTAGCGTTAAATACATAAGTGTTGTAGACGCATGCATATAAACATATACGTACGTAGAAACATTGTGTATTTTGTAGTTAGTTTTATATCCATATCTTCTTTTCCATATTTTAGAGAAAGAATCTCCACTTGAATGCACTCGATTTGAGGACTTTAACGAACTGAAATCAGAATGTATTTCTCTATCTTTTCTGCTTTCCCGGGACGCAGCGGTAAGTCTGAGGGCTTGTAACATTAAAAGTCTGGTTTTGATACACCTTCGATTGGCAGAGAACGGACAGACATTGTGGAGTCTTTTTCTTAACAACAAACAAAAAATTATTCATTCTACAAATGACAAATTATTAACCAATATTCGCATAGACGCTGTAAAGGATAGAATAAAATACTGCTTAATTAAAGGACTTTCCTGCATAAGTCATACTATATTTATAAACGCATTTCACGCATGTTAAAAAGTTATTTTTTACAGTCTCGCACAGTGTATAAAACATGGGCGTCAAAATACGTATACTCTCCAGTTGCTCTTCGGCGTTACCGGAACATTAATGATGAGGAAATGTCGTGCTAAAATAAGTTTTAGGTAAAAACCATTACTTAAGGAGGCGTGTTGTAGTTCATAAACTATAAAGCAGGTAAGAAATTAACGCCCATCTTAACCCGAGAAGCTAGGTTGTGTTCTTATTGGATGGAACGTTTCTTCAGTTAGTAACTTTAACCTGAAATTTCTTGCTCAATCCTAAGATGTTATTGGTTGTAACCGAGTCTCAAAACTTTTTGGGAGAAGTATTAACACACACAAAGATAAAATTCTACAAGCTAAAGAAACATGGTGAATTTCGAACTAACGTTAAGTCCGGTGCACTGATTATATAACACTGAATATTACACACTATTAATAATTATAAAACCTACGCCTCAATGCAAATCCAATGAAAAACGGCATATTACTATCTGGGAATGTTTTATTCCTACTAATTTTATGTAACAAATATTAATAGCAGATGTACCCGTTCTATGCACGTGAGAAGTTTATGAAATTTAACAAATCATTCCTAGGATTCATTTATTGATTTTGAATATAGAAGAGTCGTTGTGTCGTTTTATTCATGGCTACATCTTTACTGGGGGTTGTGACTGTGTATTCCCTCACAACCTTTTTTCTTTCAGTTGTCCTTTCTGTTCTGGTAAGCTTCTCTTGATACTTTCTTTGCCATGATTATACCATGATTGACGTGTAAAATACAATATAAATAATAATAATGTGTATATTTAGATGTCTTATAATAAAGTATTCATTCTGGAACAGATTGGCTCCCCGCCTACCGAGTAATTACCCGGTGGACCGGTGCATTTGACGAATTCTGAGAAATTGAATTTAAATTTTAATTGTTTAGCCAGTATGCAGCATGTTATATTGCCCAGGCTGGTCCTTTAATGCCAATGCGCCCTTGCACACACTGTTGATAGGTGTGTTCATGACGTGTTTATAACAATGAATATTAAATCCCTCAAGTTATTGATGAGATTTGGAAACG
>NW_013669057.1:67640-87629 GCF_000517525.1 Limulus polyphemus
TTAGGGACGGCTAGCGCAGATAGCCCTCGTGTAGCTTTGCGCGAAATTCAAAAACAAACAACTATTCTTAGCTGATTAAACCATATTCGACAGGTCCAAATGTAAAGGCCTAGGAAGAGTTAGAGGACAAACAAGCAAACAAACTTTTCTCAATTGTAGTAGGATAGTATAACGATAACAATTTCTAGATTTTTTTCTAATGCTCCTCACGCTTTGATTTCCACAGTTTAAGTTTAGACCTTGAATTTGCTATCATTGTTATTATTAATTGGTGTTTTATTGGCACAAGGCTATCAACACAACAAAAAATATATTGTTTTTTTGGAATTCAGCACAAAGCTACACAATGGGCTATCTGTGCTCTGCCCACCACGGGTATCGAAATCCGGTTTCTAGCGTTGTAAGTCCGCAGAGAATCTATTTTAAAGTAAAATTAAATTAAAAAGAGTTTCAACAAAACCCATGATTCATAAATAACTAAACACATTGCAACATGGATAATGTTATCATTTCCAATGTGTTCACGGGACAGTGCTAATTAAAATATGCGTAACATGTGCCACTACTGAACTGCGTGAAAGTAAAATGTGGACAACAGTAAATTAAATGTCGCATTGCTCACACATTAATATGTCATTCCTCTGCAAGAGGACAATCTTAAACGAAATTATGGCCAATGGAGAACCTCGTTGGAACAACTGTCTTTCTACTATCTATGCAAATTAGACATAGCAGTCACTGACAGTAAGATTGGTATAAAAAACCTTTTCAGGTTATTGCTCATCTCACATTTCCTGCTATCTGACAAGATGTTGAATAAATATAGGTATCAGCCTGGTCATTCTTCTGGAGTCCAACACAGTCAGGAATCCAGTAAAACTGTACATATAGAGATACTAACATAAAAATAGGACAGAGTAGATGATAAGGGTTAACATTGTAATTCCAGGGCCTTAAATGGTCAAAGTAATTCTATATAAATGATATTCTTAGTTTTGATATGATCCAGAGTAAGCGAGATTATATACAACATACAACTCTGCTGTAAACACAGAAGCTGGAGACAGAATTCCATGAAGAAAAATCTCTAGAACTTAGTCAAAGATACTGATTATCTACAAAGACAAGTATTTATACCACAAATGTTGTGTTCAGATATCTTTCGTTTTAGTCACTCCATGTTTTTTACTTCTTTACTTTAAATCTGAATCTGACAATTCCATTTGCTGCTTAGTGGGTTTATTTCATTCATATCCAACTATATAAGACAACAACAGCATTATTTAAAATATTTATTTATTTAAAATATATATACTTCTCTTGTACATATTAAAATATTTGGATATTGGCTCATATGACGTAGCACATGCCTCGTATGTGAGAGGTCAGGGATTCAATCCCATCTATATCTATCTTTTTTATTATTTTTCCTAAATAACGTTTTAGCACTCAAATAATTTTAATACAAGCATCGTACGGAAAGCACGAGTTTATCCCATAGTACATAATTAATACTTTAAACCATCAGTGTTCAGTGAAACTCCATTATTACAGAATAGAGGAAAACGAAAAAAATGGTGAATGCTGGTTTATCTATCCATTTTCCCCAAGACAAAAAATGAGTACTCTTGCTAGATCTGGTTGAAAGGAACCAAGAGTTTCCCTAGGAAAGCTGGATAAAGATTTAGAGCCATTTTGAGTTCCACCAAAGATAAGAACTGTTATAATTCATAATACAACTAGTTTATGTTTTAGAGGCCAAGTGTTCAGGGAAACAAGTAGATGTGCTGGAATGATAGGTTAAAACACTCTCTTAAAATATATGATCCAATCATCCGCTGAGACTGATTTCTAGCCTTCCGAAAGTCCATGAAGTTGTTAAGAATAAAATATACCCCACATGCATTTATGAGTCCATTTTGTTTCGAGGAAGTCAGTAATCCACCAGTGATAAGGCCACTTTTCCAGATGGAGACCCTTCTTGATTAAAATGTGTACTATTCCTAAGACACTTTGACAACTTTTACAACTGTCCTTTGTGTTCACTCCTGTTAAGATATACTACAATATCCTTACTATGGTTAGGGTACAACTTGTTTTAGGTTGCTTTTTGGATAGCCCTGTGGACTCATTTTATTCCATATTCCTTTTTTTATGTCATTAGGTACATATCTTTATGATCTAAGTATATTACTATTTGGTGTTGGTAAGGGCTGTTACGTACTTTTCCTAATAGTGATAAATGTTTGGTGGTTGATCACTATATACTATATATGTCAAAATGTTCTTCCGATACAGGATGCTCCACAGGCGACATATTAACCACTGTGGTTGTCATGTGGCTTGCTTATTTGCATCTTCAAAATCATTTTATTATAAGTTACACGACCCTCTGTAGCTTTTGCCAATACACAAATCTTAACTAGAAAGATACACAAAAAAAGCTCATTCCAGTGATAATGTGATCCCAATTATTGTTAGAAGACTATCTTAAGCAAAATTTCATAAAGTTCTACAAGCTCATTTGGTTTTTGTGTCAATTCCTACAAGACAATATTTTAGTTTATTTTCCGTTTATTAATTGTGATTAGGACAAAAATAAAAGATAACTGTTGTTTGGAAAAACCATTCATTTAGTTTAGCCTTGACAACAAAAAATAATGTTTCTACATTTAAACCTGCCCAGTGCATCCAAACCATCAAACTGTCAATCATTCTTTGTTTCCTTCAGTTCTCCAGAGATATATGTTTGCACTCTAACTTTAGCATTAAAAACAGTGTGGGAGTAAAGATCCATTTTGGAAGATGTCATACCATCTTCTTTGCCTCTGAGCATGAGATGTTATTCATTTTTTATTATTTGTAAATATTTCTTATCAATCCAGTTTGGACATGATTTAGAACATGAGAGGCAGGAGTTAGTAAAATTGTTGTTTTCATGGTCTTTGCATCATAATGCTTACAATTTAAAATGGTAAAATGTTTGGAGTATCCAAACTGCTAAGAGTAAAACTGTTGGTGAGGGTTTCAATTTTTGACTTGACTTTGTACTTCAAATAACCACCATTTATGCCTATAGGTTGTCATGGTGATATAAGTGATAAAATGAAAATCCTATTTAGCTCATACAAACCAATCTTCTGAATGTAGATTGATTTAACAATTGATATATTCTGATTGGAGAGCTTAGTTAGAATCTCTGATTCAAGTAGGTTAATAAGATCGTTTTAAATAATAATTCCTCTTAGGAATTTAAAGTATTGTGGATGGCTACCTCGATGAGAATTTTTGCAACGGCCTTTGACATTAAAATTAATTCATTGTCCTATAGTTGTAATGTTTTGACCAGCATTTCTCCAGATTCAGTTAATCTATTAGCTTTGAAAAGCCATCATACCACTTTAAGCTTTTTCAAACAAAAGCTAAACATCTTGAGACTTCTAAAAATCAGAAATTTAGTTACAGGAAATTTAGTATATGGTGACTGGTTCATAAAGAGACATTGGTACATAATCATTTATTAGTCAATTTCTAAAAAAAGTAAGCAACTCATTACCCACTGTCCATACCCTGCGCACCATTCTTCAAAAGGAATGGACTACACTGTTATTAGCAGACAGAGAAACAACCCCAAGATTTTGTGGTCACTATACCCAAACACCAGCAACAGACATAGGGTTCACATCACCTGTTAAGGACATTCAATACTATCACCTATTTGGCCTTAGCCATTGTTTCACAGCATAGTGACCTTCAGAGATCCACTCTAGGCCTTCTGTTTACAGAAAGCGATGGCCATAGTAATGTATTGCCCTGATCCAGGCATCATTCAACTACCATGATCCTCTCCTCTCTTATGGTAAACGCACCTGTAAGTAAACTGCCAACCAAGAATTTGCCTGGGAGGTCCTATCAGCACAAACAGGAATCCATAAGATGAGCCCTATATTTGACACTGATAGATTCCAAATATGCTAATCTTGCAACAAACAATGTGCGAGACGATGATTTTGCTTCCCTCTGATATTTAAAACTTTGTGATTTTCATAAGATTTCTGGAATACAGCTAATCAAACTCATTCCAAGGTGACTGGTGGATACGATTTTGGTCAAAACGCCCTATTTTAAATATAAACAATCAACAACACCCTGGTGGATATGAATTTGGTCAAAATACCATATTTTAAATGTAGTCTAGTTATGAATAGGGTGACTATATAATTTTTTGATTTTTTCAATTTTCTAATAAGTAGATATACTAGAAAAAACAATTAAAAGATTATTGTAATTTAAATTTTACATATTACAAAGAAAAACCCACTGTTGTAAAATAATTGGATAATATCAGCCACTCCTCTCTTCATTTTTATGCATATCAGGCATCCAGCGATTTATCATGTGACCAGAAATTCAAAAATTTGTCATTCAGCCTCTGCTCCAAAATGAGCAGTTTATCATTTTCCACTTTAATATACAGTATGGTGACCACAATCAGTAAGAATAGTCTGGTAGTAATGCTGTGTATATAAAAATAAAGTTTTGATAAAGTCCCAAGATATCCTGACCATTCCTCCAAAAAGATGTTTCCAAAACGTCTCTAACATTTGAAGTCATTTGATGAATTTCGATACATCTCCTAAAAACATCCATACATTTTTGATGGGATTAAAGTTCATTAAGGGTGGAAGATCACTATTTCACTAATCACTTCTTCTATAAATTTGTCAATTATTTAAGCCTGATGGGGATGCTTAAACGTATGGTTAATATTTAAATTCCTGTAAGAACGTATTGACAGAATGCTTATGAAACGTTATTACCAAAAACTGACATGTTAACATCTGGCATTCCACACTTAGGAAGTGGTATCAAAAGTATAAGAATTGTTAACTGCTTTGCATATTGGTTGTTCTGATGCATATAACCTCTGTTTTCTAAGAAACAATTTGCACGTAACTAGAATATGCTGGTATAAGAGATAGCGAGAATGTCAGGAAGTCTTAAACATGATTAATTGTAGTTTGGGTGCTTCGTTTATTGTATGAGTTGTAGTACACTTTGTCAGGGAGAAATTAGTTTCAGAAACTGAGAAATAAGGTTGCTTATGAGAAAGTTCTGTTTTTGAATGAAGTCTAAAGACATAAACTAGCCAATTTTAGTTTGTTTCATTCTATCTTAGATTGTCAAGTCTAAAGTGGACATTATATTCCTCCAGATTTATCCATCACTTATTAAAATAATTTTATTCGTCACCTCTTTTTATTGTCAAATATTATGCTAGTATAGCTTTCGACCCCAAGCTATATAAAACTACAGCACATATATTTAAAAGATCTGCCATTGTTTCTTATTTGTTTCCACATAACTGAATAAAGAATACTCAGTTTTAGTTGTTTTTATCTTTATCTTTTTCTCCTTCACTTAAAAATAACCTACCATACCTATTATATCTGCATATTCATTATTATTCTATTGTATTAACACAATCTTCTGTAGCTCTGTTGCCAATACACAAATCTCAAACAGTTATAATTCTAAGTCTCCCAGTTGTAGAAACCAAATTTATTAGGACGTTTCGAGCAAGCGTTCTTCTCATCGTCGAGTAATTGTACTATTCTTGTATCGATTGTATCTTTTAGATATTGAGTTTACCTGATGAATAGAGTATGTTCGGAAGTTTCTAAATTGCTGGTTTTTCTAAATTTCAGTGTTTTTTTACGCCACAAAGTGCCAAACACAAGATTTTTTGGTAGTAACGTGACGAAAACCTCAGATCCACACTCCGACACGCTAACCAATGTATTTATATTATTGTATAACAGTAGCCTTGCTTTGTCACATATATAGTATTACATGTTATGATTATCCTTAAATCACTTTGTATAGATAGATACTTTAGATACATTTTTTTTAAATCAGCAGAGTGCTAGTAGTAGATTTTCGGATCTAGAGGCAAAAGAAGAATACTTACGATAATACTCAAAGACAAAGATTTAGTATGTTATATCAAAACGAGTTTGAGGTCTCACCAGGGCATTGAGATTATGTCGTCACATCAGATCAGTACCTTCTGGTCACCATTCATCTTGAAAATAGTCCTGCAACATAATTTTGACTGCAAACGGTTTTGTCATGTTCAAAACACACCATTTCGCCCTTCAGGCTTCCCATAATCCATCTAATGTCCGAGAATGGCGGTTTTCCAGATCCCATTTCAACATTCTGCTTGCCCAGAAATTGATAGGAACTGCGTCCAGTATATTTCATTTTCCAGCTGCTTGGGGTATGCGGCGGTTGAACAGATATGTCATAGAATCAATATGTGTAGACGTAACTTGTGTCGCTTTTCCAGGCGAAGATCCTTCTTCCCTATGTTGCGTAATTTTGTCCAAGACACATGGACGACCGTTTCCACTGACCACTGTATTCATGATTCTCACATGTAATAAGATGCCGCATTTTCTTTACCACGTTTGAGTTATAACTTGCTGCAGGTCTCTTTCTGTGTTGTTCTGTTTACCCAAGTTGGTCCATATTATATTGTGTTTCAACGTCATTATGTACAAGGGATATCACTGTCTTAAAAATTCTATATTTCCAAAATTATCACGTTTTTGACCTGAATGTATGAATATTTTGTTTCGGAAAGGGCTATGACATATCCTTCCCAAAAGCAATCACTTTTCGGTGGCATCAAACTAGCTACGAATGCCAAACAATGTCAAAATGTTTTTTTGATACAGGCGACATAATAACTACTGCTACTGTGGTTCTCACTTGGGTTGCTTATTCGTATATTCAAAACTATTTTATTGTAACTTACACAATCCATTAGCTGTTGCCAGTACACAAATCTCAACTAGAGACCAAAAAAGCTCATTCTGATGATAGTAAAATTCCAATCATTGTTAGAAAACTATATCTTGAGCAAAAAGTCGTACATTTTGTTTTGGTTCATTTGATTTTTGAGACATCTACTAGAAGAAAATATTTTGATATCTTTTGCATATATTTCTTGTGATTAGGGTGAACAAACAAGAAGTATTATTTCTAGGAGGAACATTTCTTTTAAATTTAAATGTATCCAGTGCATCGAGAACATTAAACAGCTGTATAAAACTCTATTATTTTAGATAACCTACTCACTCTTACTATCTCCAGGTGGAGCAGCGGAAAGTTTTTGGATTTACAATACTATAATTAGCGGTTCGATTCCCCTCGGTAGACACAACAGATAGCGCGATGTGGCTTTACTGTATGGAAAATACACATACCCTACAACTCTTGAGGTATGGAGTATATATATTTTCGTTATAAATATCAATATTATTCTGTTCTAGCTGTCTGTAATTTTGAAGTAATACACTAGAGGGAAAACAGTTAATAAAACACCACCAACTTTTGAACTACTCTTGTAAGACCAAATAGCGAGATTTGACCATACTCTTAAAACGCACCCACGGTCTCAAAATGCCAAGCGCAAGATTTTGTGGTAGTAACGAAACGCAAACCTGAAATCCACTGCTCGACACGCTAACCACTGGGCCACGTCCAGTCCAACAATGGTAACAAGTTGTCAGCATGTGTAAGAACAACATATTGCGCTTTACACAATTCAAATTACAAGATATCAAAACTATAGCTTTTTGTAAAAAACTTATAGAAACCAAATTTATTACGATGTTACGAGCAAGCGCTCTTCTCTTCGTCAAGTAATTGTATTTTTCTTGTATCGATTGTATCTTTTAGACAATGCGCTAACCTGATGAAGAGGGTATGTTTGAAACGGTTTTATATTGTTGGTTTCTCTAATTTCACTGTTTTTTTACGCCACAAACGACATATTTGTAAAACACAGAATAGTATAAACACGAGATTTTATTAATAGTCAATTCAGTAATATGGGCTAGGTTCTGTTATTTTTTTCTGTACCGTTATTTATAATGAAAAAACGTAGATCCTTAAAAATTTGTTTTATCTTATTTTCTTAAAAAAATACAGTTAATTACATATTGATGCACAATAAATTAAACGTATTTCGAAAAAGAAAAGCTAAAATTCTTGAACCCATTCACAGGTCTGCACTTTTGTAAAACTTATTGTACATTTACCCTGCACCAAGTCACAATAACGTGCTAAAACTAGTTTTTCTATTACGCTGCTGGAGTTAGAACTTATTCAATTAATTAGAATTATAATACTTTTTATTTGTTTGTTGTTAAGTGCAAAGTTACACAATGGTCTATCTGTACTGTGTCAATCGCAGGTATCAAAACTCGATGTTTAGCGTTATAAGCCCACAAATTGACCCTGAGCCACCGGCGGACAAGTATAATAATAAAACATTTTCAATTTTAAAGTCTACCTAATACTTATCTAATATTATATAGTATGATAATTACGTTAATATAACAAAAACAAATGGTGTTTACTTTCTTCACGTGCTAAGTAATTTCTTCGTTGGATTACCTTCTTTCAATTTTCTCCATTAAATTTGTATTTCTCTCTGACAGCTCAAGCTTTCAAACTTCATTTCATTCTCACTGGAGAAAAAGTTTAGAACAAGCTTTTCAGTTGAAGATCAATTTCAGACAGCGTATTGTTTCTTTTTCCTATAAACCTATATATGCTTGAATTACCAAGGTCTTGTTAACTTAATCCTAGAAGTTCTGAAACTAACGCTGTTTGCTATAGACTGAATTGACGTAATCTTGAGAATAAAATTCTTCAGCTTGACACTACTTTTTTCCATTACACCCTGTGGGTGTTCATCAAATAGATAACTCGATAAAAAAAGGAAACGAAGGCCAAAACACTGGCAATCATTTTGACACATACGTCCACACAGCTTTTATTTCCACATCAAAAATCGCCTGTAACAAATTGATTTTTTTTCTGACAAACGTCATATGTAACTTCGTGACTTTTTCTTGTATGTGTTCTGTCCACACGACGAAGAACAAAATAAAGGGCAGAATATTAAGAAACACGTATGTAGGCTTAACAGTATGTTATCATGTAATGCAAAGATAATAAATCTTTCATATTTTTCAAGACTACTTCTCGAATAAATACTTTAGAATAGACTTGATTAGTTATTTATCCTTCTCGAGGAAGGTAACCAGTTTACAATAGTTGCCTATAATACGCGGTATATGTCGTCTTCAAAAAAGTATCTGAGATGTGATATTAATCTAGATACGCGACCAGGGAATAATAGGTAACAAAGAAGTGGTATATTTCCATGTTAAGACAGGCAGTCTAAGTACGGTATAACTCCAAGAGCATGACGCCAGCTTACCAGAGACGAAAAACTTCAGAATAAGATAATTAATTAGCTATAGACTGGATTGTGTATTCAGATTGAAAAATATAACCATGCAAAGTACACATTCAGATTAAAGATTTAGAGAGTAAATTCTACCTCCAGGTAATTATAGTTAACCACAATAAAGTATATGTCTACAATATGATATATATCCAGAGTAAATTCTACCTCCAGGTAATTATAGTTAACCACAATAAAGTATATGTCTAAAATATGATATATATCCAGAGTAAATTCTACCTCCAGGTAATTATAGTTAACCACAATAAAGTATGTGTCTACAATATGATATATATATCCAGAATAAATTCTACCTCCAGGTAATTATAGTTAACCACAATAAAGTATATGTCTACAATATGATATATATCCACAGTACAGTAGGAATCCAAATTACCATATCGATCTAGTTCACGATAGGTTATCACGACATATTATTGTAGATACGTAATATCTAAAGCTCATGATATAGTCATACGTCAAATGTTTTTAAAACGTCTTCTATATATTACAGGTTTTAAAACGGCTTATCTACAAGAGTTATTCCTTTTAGGTTTAAAGCTTTATCATCACAATTCTTATACACTTATATATATATATATATATATATATATATATCTGGCCGACTCTGAAGCTTTAGTTTACTCGTTATAATAAAGTTAGACCCACAAACTAGTGCAGTGTTTTGGATCTCAGATCTGTTAACAATGTTAATTTTGTGAAAATTTATTGCTCTGATATGGAAGATGTAAGAATCTGATTTACATTTGAAAATTCTATTTTAAATCTTCCAGTTAGTCTTTTTTTTTTCTTTCTTGGTGCCGACGTTGGTCGATAATACCTTCTGCTGACTCCGAGTAAAATTCTATATATATCTGAATTATGCCAGGAAAGTTCTAAGTTTCTAAGTCAATCCAAAAACCCTATTGGACAAAAGGCACAATAAGACTGTGGAAAGAGAAAAACAACAGATAAGGCACAACAAATATAGAGCTGCTTGCATTTGTACTATTTCTCCTGTTGTGACTGTTATGGGCACATAATCACTCAACTATGATATGCTGTCATGACTTACAGTAGCAATTTCTACCAGTCAGTTCAGTGATGATTAACAAATTGTGCAAGCATCTGCTTGGTAGATGGTATTATCCATTCTGCTAAACCATTATGCTAGTGCGCAGAATGCCTTTTGTCTATTATGGCTTTTGTATTGATTTTGTAAGACACCCTTACACATAATCTACACTTTCCACGGCACCCCTAGTTTTATAGCTTAGTTAACAGTGGCATAGTCAGGAGGGGGTCATAGATATAACCCCCAATAGGTCCCGGATGAAATTTGACAACCTTAATTATTGTTTTAGTATAAATAAAAACTTTTCAAATATGCGATGTAGAAATTTATTTGCTTTTGTTTGTTTGTTTTTACAATGGTTTGCTAAAATCTCGTGGCACCCCCAGAGGAAGTCCGCTGCAGCACCCTGGTTAAGAAACACTACATCAATGGAATCTTCATGTACTGTATAATTCAATGTCAGAGTTGCTACGATAACTCTCACTCCCACATAGTGTTCAGGATCAGAACATTCAATGAATAGACAAGCTCTCACCGTTTGGTGAGATAATTCATTGGTCTATCTAGATTGTGAGCCTGGATGATGATTTACAACAAACAATAAAATTGTACTATTGCAATGTTGTGATTCAGATTTTTGAGGTTCATAGACCATTTCAATGACAAATGGTCAATAACGTACTGTACCAATACACAAGCCAATGGATAAGAACTTGGGAAGTAAGGAATACCACTTCCTTTCAGTGATTAATTTACCATTTCAATGACAAATGAAATGTACCAATACATAAACCAATGGATAAGAACTTGGGAAGTAAGGAATACCACTTCTTTTCAGTGATTAATCTACCATTTCATGTTCCATCCTAATTACTGGTCTTGTAATTAATCCGAGCATTATCAATCAGGAGGTTGTCTTCAGAGTCTCAATGAATCTGCAGAGCTGTCATGTAGTTCTTGCATTGGAGTTTCGTTATCTGAATCCTCTAGAACTGCCAGATAAGCACTTCAAGCATCTTTCTCCTCATTAGCTAAATTGAAATTATACGAAACAGTATTGTCACTATCGTCTGACTCATCAATCACAGCTTCTGATTCCTGATCTAACCAATGTATTACAGGTTCATCAATAATGTGTAGCTTCATCTTCTAAATGTATTCAACGTGCTTATATGTACCATTTGAATGTTGCAGCTCATATATTGATGGACTGAGTTGTTCAGGAATGAGATAAAGACCAGTCCAGCCAAACTCCAGTTTCTTCAATGCTGCAGGCTTGTAGCAAAGTTATACCAAGTCTCTACTTTTGAACTTTCATTCTTTAAATGCTTTATCAAAGTATTTCTTCTGCCATAATTTCGATATTTCATACTAACTATTGGGGCCACTTGGAAACCAACCCTCTGCCAAAGTTTATCCGGTTGTGGCCAATTCTTCCTCTGTGCAGCACACACGGTGCAGTGTTTGCACAAGCATAGCCCAATGTCATTAAATCAGTATGGCCTGAAAAATAAAATAAAAGTGCCTTTGAGATCTTCACTCGTTGCAGTATGTAAAGTCTGAATTATTACCTGAGTAAGAACAAACTTGTACCAAATTAATACTCACATTGCCCTCACACAAGCATATCAGACCTCTTGTTCTGTGATGCTAAATGTAATGGATGGATCAACTCCAGGATTTTGTTCTGATGCTATTAGAAGTAATGTCTGGAATATTTTCAGTTGTTATGACCGAAAATGATCCTATGATTGATGCCTAAGAGCATTAAAACATGCATGTATATTGCAGTATATGCAGTGAAGGGGGAGTACAGTTAGTTGTTCTGACTTGTGTTAGAAGGCTTGTGTGTATGTGAAAAATAGCTGTGGTGGCCGTAGTCAGTTGGCATTCATTTCGTTGTGCATGAATAATATATAATACTCTATTAGACATAGGTCCTGATGTATCATAGTGTGATGTTTACTGATATTTCACTGTTGTAAGGCACTACCACGTTGTAATGACTACTGTAATGAAGACGCATTCACAGTTTGAAAGAGATATTAGGCCTGTATATGACTTCTACATAGCGGGTGCTTTGACTACAAGTGAACACTGGTGTTTGTGGATGTCTGATGAATATTTTATTCAGCCCATGTTGATCTTAATGTCTATTGGTGTTTGCTAAGGGTGTTATTATGGATCATTCCCAGAATTTTATTGTTTTCCCAGGAATACTTCAAAATCTTAGTTGTACAGGCTCCAGGACACCACAACGTGGTCAAGATAAGCTTCTGATCTACATATAATACAGTTGCTGGACACCAGGCCCAAACAGGCCTCTGGTGTTTGTGATTTCAAAACCTTCTAACTGATGATTAATCCAAATGTGAGGGAGTTGTGTCCAGGACTTTGATTATTAGCCTGTTTATTAGCTGATATATATATATATATATATATGCAAGTTAAAATAATCAAAATAATTTATAATGCAGTAGACTACAGTGTTCCCAAACAAGCACATTATATCTGTATATTATTTCCATAAGTGTGGTGAGAGAGTTGTGCTCGAGGACACCACAACATGCATTTGATTGATGTTTTTGGATGGCTGGGGAATATTGTATTTAGCCCATGTTGGTCTGAATGTCTATTAATGTGTACTATAATGGACAGCAGATATATTAATATATATATATATATTGTGACATGTCTTGATGATATATATATATATATATATGGCATTATAAGTATTTGAATATATGTGTGTAATGTGTCACACTTATACTGACATTACGTCAAGTCATTCATGAATGTTGTATGCATGCATGAAACGAGTACATAAAAACACACTTACGAAGCAACAAATGAATAAAAATTAACAATTTTGTCCGAATGCTGTATAAAAAAGTGCAATTGTTATTACTAGCCAGTGAAGTATTATTGGAAATGGCACTGATATTACTTTGTTGCTGGTGAAAGGATATATTCAATTTCAAAACTGAAATATTTGGCAGGTAATGAAGTTTCTCATTAACGAGATAAAATTAACGAGTTAACTTGAAGTATATTTGAATGAAAACACGGTTTTAATGAGTGTTTTCAGTGATATCCATGAAGAATATTTTTGGTTTGATTTAACTAAAATATTCACGAGTGCGTGAAATCACAAGTCATTTATAGAAATAAAACGACTGAAAGTAGTTTATGCGTCACATCAAAAATAAACTTGGTTTATCCAATACATAATTTGGTTTTATGTGATATGGTTAGTTGTTCAGATTGTGATATATAATATGTATGTTGTTTTTCATTGAATATTTTTAGCATTTCTATTTTGTAATGCCCCCCAGTGGCACAGCGGTATGTCTGCGGACTTAAAACGCTAGAAACCGGGTTTCGATACCCGTGGTGAGCAGAGCACAGATAGCCCATTGTGTAGCTTTGTGCATAAATTCAAAGAAACAAACTGCAGTTAGCACTATGTATTTACTAACACATAATATAGACATAGTATTTACATAATAGTGTGGACACTAAGTGTATGATTTAAATAATGTGACATACCTGCAATATTCCTTTGTAGTCACTTCGAGAAATGCTTTGAGTTTTTTGAAGATAAAGACATGCTCAAAAAAGTTTATGAACAGTTGAGCTAAAACTTGAAGTTGGGTATTCTTGAAGACTCTCAGAACCGCAAGAAGTCAGCAGAGTCCTTAAGGTATTACACATCCTCTTCTGGTGACAAGATGTGTTCCCTGAAGAACTATATGTCGCGTATGAAGGAGAACCAGAAACACACATAGTCTTAGGGAAATATTTCTGTGCTAATGAAATCTTTCGTACACAATTCAGAGGTTGAACACTTTCATTTCTTTTCTCACTGGACCAATATTCGGTTTCCATAACAACCAAATACTGGGAGAAGTCTTATGTGCATGTGAGAAATAGCTGTGATGGATGTAGGTATTTGGTAATGATGCAGTAGGGGGAAACAGATACACACTGATCAAACCAATATCACAAAGGAAGCCATTTGGACCAGAGTGTTCACATTCACACGGAATACCAGAACAATATTTAGTCGTGACAAGGCCATCACAATATTTGAACTTATGACCAATCAGCGTCTACATTGTCCAAGTATTTTCATTCCAGACTTTTGTAATGCAACATCAAATTTGTGACTCTTTTGGTTGTTGTTGTTTTTTTGTTTTGTTTTTACTAAACTTGCCAGAATTTTTATTCACATTCACTCTACTACTTGGCCATCCATATTTTCGTATGGAAGATTACACCTTGATCGAGAAGTAGCTCAAGACTCTGACAGTACCAGATTCAATGATAGTAAATGCACTGGAGCTCAGCCTGTTTACTGCACAGCCAGTGCGACCATTTCTGACTGATTTCAACCCAGTTCATAGCGAAGGAAGGATCAGTAGGTCATTAAGTATGTGTGTTGTGTTTTATATTGTAAACAATTATGTTGGTTACATGGTAAAGATGTTTTAATTTTTCCTATAAATGCTTATATAATAATATATATTTCAAGGGGTTTTTTCTTTTTCTACTTGTAATTTTTGGTATGTGGCATGCATGCAATTGTATATCAATTTTTGTATTTCTGCATTCCATTTCTCTTGTAGTTTTGTATTTACAATAATTTCTAAATGGTTTATTTTTATGCATTGAGATTATACTATAAATTAATGTTGTAACTTGATTTGTTTTAATGTTGCGGGGTTTTTCTATATGATAAATAGTATTATGGTCATTGACTATTAGGGGTTTTATTATGTAATAATGACATTTTTGAGACACAAGTATTAAGGTATACTCATTATATCATTGAGGTTCTTTTGTTTTATATTGTTTCTATTTCATTTAGTTAAAGAGCTATTGATTTTGCATTATCTTATGAATATGAAACTTTAAATTGTTACTTCATCATTGTTAAAAGGTTCATTTTTAGATCATGTACATTGTGTTATTTTTTCTGCTGTATTTAATGCCACTTTTGTATCACAACTTTTTGCGTTAGTTTAGCTTGAATTTTCTGTATTAATAGGTTTATTTGTCAGTATTGTCTAAATATCGTGTTGTGTAAGTGTTTTGTCAGACGTAAGAAATAAAGTATTACATGAACACAGGTAATCCATATTTTTTTACTGAATTTAAAATTTGAAGTTAGAGATTGCTGAGAACGGTCTGAAAAGAAGGGAGGGTGGAATGTAGTATTTGAAAAATTATCATATTTGATTTCCGTCTTAGCTTCAAAAATTTATCTTTTGGAGCACTTACAGACTTTTAATACAGGGAGTCTGCCTCATACAATACTGACCTTATTTCTTATGCTAGATACATTCAAGTCTTGTGCTTCATATAAGTATTTTAGATGTTTTTCGTGGATTATGTTGATGAAGATTTATTTTCGGATCATATTTCTGTGTTCTCTAATAACATTGCTTCCGCTTAAGTTTAGAAATGTCCGGAGGTTAAACTTTCCTTGTTTTAATTTGGTACGTTGGTAGCTCTTATGTTCTAAGAGATATAATGTTATTGTTTCCGTGTACATAATGTCATACTCTCTCAGCCTAGAGGGCAGGATATAGAGAAGTATCTCGAGAATACATAGAAAATTCCAACGTCACTCCCCCTCTCTCTTTGTGATATATATAGAAGTACTCTTCGACATCTGTGCAATCGTCTTTTGACTTGTTGTTGTGTTAAATAATTATTGATTTTACTTTCTTTAACAGTTTATTCAGTCTCTTTTCTTCAACTCACTCAAGTCTTATTTTCAGTTCTAACTCCATGATTATTATACTCTTCATTCCTTCTGTTAATTGTAATTACTATCCTCATATCTATCGTACATCAGTAAATCCAGAGAATACCACGATACCTGAAATTTTGAGTTAAAGTATTTAACGTCCTTGTAACTTTACGGATCTACAGCATACTTCTGTTTAAGCTTTGAATTGTACAATATATGTACATTCCAGTATTTTAAAATCAATCTTCATATCTTCTTTTCTGAAAAAAATCTTCATGAAGGTCACAATAAGTTTAAACCACAATATTTTCATCGTTTTATCTTCTTGTCAACTTAAAAACTACCTTGATTAGTGACCTAACTATAATTTCAGGTTTTGGATACTATCAAGAAAAATAGTAAATATATTAAATAATCATTCACACACATATATATAATAGGATTAACCTTTATTTAATACCCTGACTTCTGGATTAGACATTGTTGTCATTAAATTAATTTCACTATACCTCATGCATGAAATTTCTAGTTTTAGACTTCTAACAGTAATACATCCAACTATGTAAAATAGACACGACAGAACGATACAGATGTAAAACAGGAAATATCGCAAAAGTATTTACGAAACTTTAAATAATTTTCACGCTAAAAAAATCGACATGAAAACGTTCTCTATCACATGTGTTGTTTCCTCTCAAACATTGCAGTCTGTCGTCATTAGCTATTAATATCAAAACAATAAAAAAAGCTAACTACATTATAAAAGAGTTGACGTTTTCAACCTTTCCTTCATGAGAGCTAGGCGAGCTAGAAGCGTTTGTTCTGCGTTGCTGTGGTTACCTCGCCATTAATCTGATGGATTTATGAACTTGTTAATTTAAAGCCATTATTATATGGACGATAGCAGGCGATCGTTAATGCTACATCTGGTACTGAAGTCTATTTTTTTTTCAATTGTAAAGTTATAAGAGTAGACTTGCACAGAAACCTTAATGACATAGACGTTTTTAATGACATGGTCTTCAGACTAACTACTAGCTCTTGTATACATGAACAGGTTGGCGTTTTTTTTTGAATTTTTATACGCTCACTTTTGTTTGCATACTTATTATCGTATATTTCATTATCTCAGATAAAGAAAACATACGTTACAAATTGATACCATTATGATAATTATTAGGTTACAGAACGCTACACATACAAAGAAAAAAATACATTTACTAACTTTTTTAGGCTTTTCACTCTCTCTCTCTTTATCTTTGCTAACATTGTAACTTTGTAACATCAGACCTCTTCTTTTAGTACTTTCTGCTAGCGAAACGTTTCTTCTTTATTTTCAACAACGTAGCGTCTTGACTGTAGATTAATATCTTCCTGAGTATGAAAACAAAGAGAACATATTAGTAAAAATACTAAACGCGTTCCATTGTTCTAATAACTAAAATTTATAGAAAGTGATAAGCTGTTTTATTTGCTGTTCTTACGTCATTATGATAGAAAGAAAAGCAAAAATAATGCTCAAAATATTTTAGTGAAAAAACGTATCTGTATATATATCTATATATTTCATTATATATTTTATTTTGCTGATTTGTTTCCTGTTATGAACAAAGCTGAGCAAAAGACAACCTGTGTAGAGCCCATTGCGAGGATCACACCTCGAATTTTAGAATTATAATCATTACATTTTAATCATACTAAGTTATCTTCAACATGACATTTTAACGTTTAAACTTAACTATTCTCATGATTTCATATGTTCATATGACGAACTTGATTCTTGCCTAACAATTTTGACTTATAAAGACATATCTTTAGCTGAACATATTCAGGTTTAGATACAACAAAACTAAAAAAAGATTTTTATATAAGAACCTGAACTCGGCTCAATAACCTTTACCTTGGAATCTGATATACAGATAAAAAATATGTTTCAACTTCAAGGCGGCTTAAAATATTATGTTCATAGTTTCTTTGCTGCTTCCTGAATGCAGTAAAACACAAAATTATAACATTTCAGGTTTGTCGTTAAAGTGAGCGTCGCGCCTGCCTTGCAAATTTAATATTATATATGTTTTATTATATTTATAATTTAGTGAGCCATCATAGAAAAAGGAAACTGTGCACGTTTCTTAGCTCGCAACTTGTTTGACTCTGAACAGATTCCAACAATCTGGTCATTATGAATTCAATTATGTAATTTTTTATAAAACAGTGAAAATATACAACATAAGTGAACATGGTGAAGTGCATTATTTTCTCCAATGTATCTAATGAAATAAAACTATCGTATAGTGCATACACTGTAAGCTTAAAAATAGGAACGTACAAAAACTATAGTCATTTATTATCATGCATAAACAAATATAATTATTATTACTATGCAAAGTTAAAAGTGGTGAATTTAAATATCGGATTCAATATTCTAAACTTATTATTATAGCTTAAGTGGCCAACAGGTTCGAGATACATAGTCCAGTGTCTCTTTATCTATCTGTCTGATTGTATTTACAAGTTAAAAAAAGGATTTGAAGTTAAAACAGATTGAATGTTTGATAAGAATTGTTCAGCTTCTGGAATGAACTTGACCCAGAATGAAGGTCACGATCGTGATTTAAACATATATTTATATCCACATTGATACATTAAATAAATCAACGTTCAGCTCGCGGGTAACAGCGAACCAATTAGATGAAAACTGTAATTATTATTGAATGAAAAATCAAATCTGACCATACTCGCCCTTTCAGCAGTGGGAGCGTTATAATGTGACGGTGAATCCCACTAGTCTTTGATAAAAATTAGCCCGAGAGTTGGCGGTGGGTGATATTTACTAGTTGCCTTCTCCGTGGTCTATAATTTCAAAATTAAGGACAGTTAAACTTTTGTATATAAATCATTGTTTGTAATAACTACTTGTAATAACTGTCATTGTAAATAGTATTATTGTTTGCATATTAAAACATATTTGTATAAAACAAAGAAACTGTGTGTATCAGTCTTGTTGGCAAATATCATAAATTAGATGCATATCGCCATTTATTTAACTACTAAATCTTAATTACAATTGAACTCAGTTTTAGACTATTTGATATTGTAATACTAACAGGTAAGTATTTGGATATAAAGGTAAATCTTACACTAAATCGTTATTTTTTATAGCTTAGAAGAACAATGTAGGCTTAAACAAATTTTCATGAATAGATTGTAAAGTTCCATAAGACACATTTTCATAAAAGTGATCACAAGAGCATTACTTCTGTAAAACTTGGATTAGAGTCGGCTTTTCGAACCCTGGAGAAGAGACAGCTTACTTCAGGGGTCCTCAACCTTTCTTACGCCGCGATCTAAGTTCAAACCTGAAATCAAGGTAAAAGCCACTTCGCTGACTCATTGCATTCGTCACCATACCACCATACCGCAAGTAGTTCTTGTGGTGCATGCTTAAAGATATCCATGCGTGTGTCTAAGCAACTCTAGCGCGTAGCGTCAGAGCTGTTAGTTTTCCGTGAAGTATGATTTAATTTTGCTTCCTTGTTTGTTTGTTTTGTGGAATTTCGCGCAAAGCTACTCGAGAGCTACAAGCACTCCTTTGTTTTATACAAATATGTTTTAATATGCAAACAATAATACTATTTACAATGACAGTTATTACAAGTAGTTATTACAAACAATGATTTATATACAAAAGAGTTACAAACTTACAAGCAATATAAAGTCTTCTTTCTAGTCTGGAACTTTCTTTATATCTAATCGAAGGGTCACGATGAGCGAGTTAATTTCGAGTTGACGTAGGTACAATTCAATTAATAGGGAGCTAGCTAGCTC
>NW_013669057.1:88508-97256 GCF_000517525.1 Limulus polyphemus
CAAATTTGGACTAATTAACAGCAGGATTAACTCAACTTTCTCATACTCTGACAGCGCCATAATCAGTCACATATCTGAAATTAAGAAAAGTTGCAAATCACCTATGGTTTCATATTTTTTGAACACCCTGTATATGAACTACTAAACAGTGGAGAAAAAACAACTTTGAGAAATAATTTTGTAATATCACAAAAATATTATTTATATAAACTTCTGCGTTAGATTTCTGTTTGATTTGTTTTTTTTTTCAGCTATGCCTAAACTTGGAGGTATCTGAGCTGATAGTTTAGCCGAAGTGCCTTTTAAGTTGAAAATACCCAATTCTATCTTGATAAATAAAAATAAAAACACTTACTAATTAACTAATAGTGTCATTCAGTCTTACATTAACTACTTAACACCTAATAATTATGACAGACTAATAGTAAATTATTTTTCACCATAGATTAAATATATTACTGTATACTGGGCATCTTTTACTGTATATGAAGCAAACAGAGCCTTTGTATGGCCTTCATTTCACTTCAAAATTTGAATGAAGTTGATTTAACACGATTAAATATAATGTGGTAAATAAATGATGATAATGAATATAGAAAAATAGTTGAAGCTATGGTTATTATTAGAATAGTTCGTAATATATATATATGTATGTACGCATGTTTATTGAAAGTGTAAAGTGAAAACACAAATCTGAATAAACATTAACTACCCAAAAACAGTTAGGCAAATGAAGACGTCCTTTTGCGAAAATCATATTATAATAGTAATTTAGAGTACGTCTTTATTTCCATCTATCATTTTTGAGTGAAACTGGTGAAAAATTCAGGCACAGTTCCTCGAATCAAGCGGATAATGCGAGTATCATGTATGTTAACTATATATATAGGTGATGGCAATGGATTGTTAACCACAATTTCTTTCGTGGCTAACATTATTCAAACGTTTGTCAAAAAGTGACAGTCATGTGACTTAGTAATTAATATCAACTCCCGATCAGAAAAAAACTATGTAGTTCTAGAGAAACTAAAGCCAACCTGGCAACCAGTAGAGCTAATTAAGTACACATTTTTTATGTTTCTGCTTACAAAGATTAAAATACATTGTTTCATCACTTGCGGTATCCTTGCCGTTAACAATATTTTCGACCGTAAACCCAATAATATCTACGAGGTTCGGCCAGCTTAAGAGGTTTAGAATAGTCCTATATGCATATATTAGCTAACAATGCAAAATAATATTTATAATGAAAATATACTAACAAAAAATCAATGAGATTAAAATTAATAGAATTCAATGTACCAAATAGTATGACCAATACTGTTGATGAAAGTAACAATATGTAAATAATATAGTATACTTTACTTAGGAAACACAGAAACACTAGCTGTTAGCTTGAATTACTGGGTAGAAGTAAATGTCTTTGAAAAACATAACCTTAGTTTAAAATGTTTGTTTCACTCTAGTTGTGTAATTTGTAAAATGATTATAGCTAGTGAGTAGTTTTTAAGACTAGGACACAGAATTCTATAATACTAATTTTTATCTAAATAATATAGGCTAGGCCGAAATACTAAAATGCTAATATGTTATAAATCAAACCTAACATTACAAGAAGTTAGGCTAAGTAATATTAATACTGTATTAGTCAATATATCAATGTTTTCATTCCTCATAGAGTCAAGACTTTTAAATAAAAAACATCTTAGCCAGTCAAGAGATAAGACATACTGCAATTTGTTTAAAGACATGAAAAACAATGTTAAGAAACACACCATTTTCATGTAGCCTAAAAGTATAGCTAATATACCAAAGCAAAAATAAAATAAAAAAGGTACTATTATTTCAAATGAAAGTTTCGTACAGTTGTCCTTGGGGAAGGATGATTTAGCATTTTTTATATTTTAGAAAGAAATATAACTTCAACAACTTAGGCGTTTGACATGTTTATTATTAAGCAATAAATAATCAATCATTAATCCATTTTACAGAATTTGGAGTTACAATCTTTAACATTTAAACCTCTACTACCCGTTTTATAAGTTCAGATGCCAAACTTCGCTTGGCTGACCATCTACTACTCTTACAATTGTACATGGCTGACGCTGGATAGCCACTACTACCATTTTTCAAGATCATATACAAAACGTTTCATAGACAGTCCGTTTGAAGCTCTTACCATCTTGCTAATCTGACCATCAATGATATCTTGCTTAATTCTTCTCAGTTCCAGACAATAGAAGTTCAAACGCTTTTGTAACTCAAGTACTCCAATTAAAAACCATTTTTGTAATCTTTCTTTCTACACAGTGAAGCAAGTGAATATTTCCTGTACAGATATTAAGACATAATATTTTGTTATTCTACTTTTTACAAAAAGAGAGGGGACTTAAGCCATTACTGACTTCGAACTTGGGCAGTTTTTTTTCAAGGCTTGCGAAGTTCTACAATTATATTCTGGGAGATTTGTGCGTCACCGACAATGGTAGCGTTGGAATAGAAGGATGTTTGAATATGGTACTTTAGTAAAATTATATATGTATATATATATATATTATACACACACGCAAAAATTCTGAATTTTGTTGAATTTGGTGTGTATTTTCAAGGTCTATGCAAATTATTGTTTTGATACATTATATATGCACTCTTCGTATAACTAAAGGCCAGGAAATTTTGGCTTAGCTAAATTGAAAGATTTCAAGAATTATGAGGCTGTTATTAGTGGTACCAACAAAGATTGAAACATTGACATATTATTCTCAAAAGACTATACTCATCAAACAGAGAATGATCATTGTGCTATACATAAGTACACTAACAGAAGACTTAATACTATAAGTAATGGATATTTATTTTACCAAAAATATATAAAATATACCTCTCAGCTATAACTATTACTTCCTAATATTGATTAGGCCAAATTTACATTTTTAATTTTAATTTTTGCATTTTTCAAGTTTCACAAAACGTGATATGTATACGTATCACATCCTGAATAGAATTAAATCTCTGTCTTATGTGAAGGTTGCATTGTGTTTTCTATTATGGAACCATTAGCACAAAGCCAAACATACATTATTACGTATATGTGTATTTGTCATTAAAAATACATAAATGCTAAAAGGAAGCTTAAATAGAACACTCATCATCTAGTTATATATACTAACTTCTGAGTAGAACAAGCTACCTACTTATATCGAACCTAGAAAAAAATTAATTAACCTGGTAATGAGTGAAGCTAGTTAAAGTTCCAACACGGCATCTTATTTATTAATGGCGAAGCGTATGAAAAAACTGCTTGTTTAGTATTTTATTGTTTTGGTTTGTATTGTCCATGTCATGGACTTTTGAGAAGTTATCATAGATATATTATGTTACCAGTTCAGATATGTGGATAATTTTGTGATGAAAAAAAGCCTTTAAACTTGTAACGTATTTTCTATTTTTCTTATTTAAATGTTATCCAGTTTACAGATCTTAAACTATTTTAAATTTTCCAAATTGGCCGAGCATTCTGAAGTGATGAGCATGCCGAACTAGTGACCCAAGCCTCCATTTAGATTCGCGCGAAATATAATATAACAAACAACTAATTTTCAAAAAAATATGAAAGATGTTTTCTCCACTCGAGGCTACTTCTTGTTACTCTACCCTAAAGAAATCCAATCCTCCCTCATCTACATCTTCTTGTTACTCTACCCTAAAGAAATCCAATCCTCCCTCATCTACATCTTCTTGTTACTCTACCCTAAAGAAATCCAATCCTCCCTCATCTACATCTTTTTGTTACTCTACCCTAAAGAAATCCAATCCTCCCTCATCTACATCTTCTTGTTAAATCACATAGATGTTAGACATTCAATGATCTCCATTCATAATTATGTCTCTACAGCATGGGGATACATCAGATTTTAAGCCTCATACAGTTCCTTGAATAACCAAGAAACAAAAACATTGTGAATTTCTCCATCTTCATAGGAAAGAGCTCAACAAGACTAGTTTGAGACATAAAAGCTCAAGTCGACATTAGTGTCTAAATCAGACATACCAATATTTTGATCAAAGATTATATTATCAGAAATTTATGCTTAGAAAGAAGTTCAGCAAGAATTGATTAAAGCTTCAAGAGGTCATAGTAATTTGCAGTAAGATAGTCAGATATTGGATTGCAAGTCTGAATATGTGTATAAAAAGGAGAGTATAACAGAAAATCCTCCTACACATGCTTTAAATGATAAGCATTCATCAGAGGCTTTCATTTCTCAATCAAAGTATCCTATATAAAGTACTTCAGGGTCTCAAGTAATGCCAAATGTTTCCATTGTTTCTTCAGCTAATGAGTTGTCTCAAAATTTAAAAGCTTACAATGGTGAATCAAAATCAAGAGCGAAACTTGATTCATACATTCATTACACACACATCCCTCACCCCCACAGAAACTATCTCAATTTCAAACAGAGGAAAGTTGAAAAAAATGAAATTTCTATTGATAGTTGTGATGATCCTCTTATTTCAACAGCAGGCTTGAAAAAGTTTGACAACCAAGCGAACAATTATGCTGAGACAGCACAGCCCCCAAATAGAAACATTTAGTCATTAGCAGATGGTGCTAAAACATACCAATGGATTGTTCAGTTCACTAAAAATAAATGTCACCTTTGACATGGCACAGAAAAAAGAAATGTTGCAAAACGTGTATATTTTCTTCAGATTCTGAAATCATGGATTCTGTCAATGAATATATGTCAAGTAATACTTTATTAGAAAGCCCATTAGCATCAGATTATGGGAATCTTGTCGCAATGAAATAACACATTTTCATACGTTAAATAACACTAAGTATTTTCTATAGAACTCAATGGTCTCGTCAAATCAATCCGATTTAGTTGAAGAAGAACCTGATGATACTGATGATAATATTAAGCAGTATCTATATATCAGAAAAAAAAAGGAAATCATAAATGATTACGTCTTGGAATTAAACAAATATAAGTTTAACAGGATACAGAATTTAAGCAGATTATAGATCCTTTTCTATTTCAAACTATAATTGCAACAGTCAAAAGAACTTTCAGGATTTAATCAGACTTTATATAAACACTTTGTGTAAAAAGTACAGCTTTGGAAGAAGATAATGCGATCATTGAAACAAACACTGATTCCGTTTACGGGCTATATGTAATGAAGTGAACAGAAAATATCCTAACAAGCTTTAAGAACAATTTACGAAGAGAAAAAAGAAAAGCATTTTCCCTTGGCAAAAGCTGTGACAATTCTGTTTAAAAGTGGGAAACAAGAAGATAGAAATTTTCAAACAAGACAGCAACGTAACTGAACATGTGAAAAGAGAAACTATTACCAAAGATTGATACATATTAAATGAAGTAACATTGGCTCAGTTAATAATATTTAACCATAAACATTAGGGTGGAGAAGACTTCCAGAATGAAACTCTTAGATACGATGCATAGGCACGTGATCTTTCTTATCTAGATATAGAAAAGACTCTTTCAAAGGTAGAGTAGGAACTTTGTATATCTATACAAGGGATTGAGAGTGAAGACAAGAAGAAAAGAACTGCACCAACGACGCTCACTTTAGAAATAAAACGACTGATATTCTTTCATTTCAAGAAATATCTTGTTGATGTCAATCCAGAAAATAAATCTATGTTTCCAAAGTTACACCAGAACTCATTCTATCATTAGAGTAGCAATTGTCATAAACATTGTGCAGTTGGTTGTAGAGCAAAAGATCCAGAATTACTTTAAAAAACAACCACAACATTAAGAAAGGACATAGATACCATAGCTTATAACATCATGAAATGGACAATGTTCATAAAGTTTAAGGCCATGACATTTATTTACACAAAGAATTTTATCGACTTTAAGAAGAATCTTTAGAAGTGGCCAAAGTTTACAAATTACTGACTCAAAAAGGATTTCTCATGGGATATCTAGGTAAGCCCATAGACAATCTGGAAAAGTTTTCTAAAGAAGGCAAGTTTCGGATGAAGCCTATGGAAGCAACTTAATGACATTTCATAGTTTTTGTTACTAAGAAAATTATAACATGTCTGTATAAAATATATATTGCTTTACGTTTCCTTTCAGCTTTAAATTTGTCAAACAACGTGTTTTGTTTGTGAAACTTGTTAAGGTGTTTCTTCCAGTCAAAAGGTATAGTTGCTGAACATTAGTTAGGGTAATCAATTTACAATTCAGGTAGGCCATGTAATGTGATAAACATAATGCTTAACTTAAACATAGTTACTCTAAATGTGATCTACAATTTTGACTGTCAGCGATAACTTTCTATGTTGGTTTTTGTTGTTGTTTTTTTTTTGTAGAAGCAGACGATAGATGATATAGCTTGAGATTTTTACCGAATACAACATTATGTTTTAACTGTTTTTACTGTTATATTATCTCTTTATTCTCAAAACTTGTTTTTCTGATTTTTTCAGAATTAATTCACACTTCACAGGTATAATTCAACTTTCTTAATAGTGTTTTATGGGTTTCTATCTAGGAAAAACAAGTTAATTATAAAATAAGTTGTTGAACTGTAAACGCTGTTGTTCACAGTCTAAACGCATGTTCTGAATATTCCAACGCTGAAAATACTCTGGTTTTAAGGAACCTAGAATTGCCTGTCAATACAGCTGTGGACATGTTTCCTTTTTGGCGTGTATCTATATAAATATAATTGTATGTCCATGTAACTAATTCGCAGAGTGTGGATGCATCTTCACCAAAATTGGTTTGGAGGTTCATTAGGTCCATGTGGGGATATATATACAAATTTTCAGTGTTTGCGGTTCTTTTAAATTACGTATAAGAGAAGCAACTTTTCGTGTCTTAAAATAACCTTTCGTTAATCATGAATTTACATGACTTCCGTCCAGCAGAACAATATTTTTTACTGCAGTCATAACAATATTCATAGTTAATATTTAAAAGCAAACTTGTATAACTTATATCTACGGTAAGTAAAGCTGTCAGGACAATCTAGTTTATGTTAGTAAGAGTGACTTATCAGTAATCTACTGATTAAATTATTACTTCTATTATTCAAGTAATAAGAACAAAAAAATATTCCTGTTTGAAATTTGAGATTGTACACCATAACTATTTCACTCAGCTCAAAAACTGCTCATTTTTATCTCAACTAAGAAACATGAGCAAGTCTAAAGTAAAGCTTATTTTATTAGGTTTAATACATAATAGGTATGCGGGTTCAATCAGAGAAATACTTGTCGTTTCGTAACTTCAAACAATTCACGTTGTTTAATACATAATAGGTGCGGGTTCAATCAGAGAAATACTTGTCGTTTCGTAACTTCAAACAATTCACGTTGTTTAATACATAATAGGTGCGGGTTCAATCTGAAGAATACTTGACATTTCGTAATTTCAAGAAACTTCACTTTGTTTAATATTATGTAGGTATGAGTTCAATCAGAGGAATACTTGCCGTTTCATAACTTCTAGTAACCTCACATTGCTGTCTTGTATTTGTGAAATATGAGTTATAAGAGAAATTAGTTTTTCACTGTCAGAATTTCAAGTTCAGTAGGAAAATAAACAGTTCAAGCGAAAACAGATTAATATGTCTTCCAATTCCAAGTAACAAATTTTGTATCTGTGTATGTAACCAAAACATCTGCGCCATCTACTGAATGGCACCACAACCAAACATCCATAAAAAATTCACACTTTAGGTATTTAAGATTCAGATAATTAGAAAATATCTGTGGTATGTGTAACAACCATTTCTTTATAATAGAACATAATTTAAATAAAAATACTATCCTCACAACAAGAACACGACTTTCACTAGGACTGTATGTGAGGGTTTTATTAAATCTTTATTGATGTAATTTTTAAATGTAATACTGAGAAACTGGAATTCTTAAAAACACTATTATTTTTTCAATAAAGGGTGACACTTTTAATATATTAACACATTACAGTTTATATCAGTAAAATTTATAAAAATTCTGAGCTCTGTACGTTGAATCATTTTGATGCAATGAGTTGCATATGACCAAAGAGCACAATCCGAACACTTTTCCCGTGCAGTACTTCCCAGAAAAAAAAATCATTTTTAGAAAATGTTCACTTTTTCAACATTTTTTCAATGAAGTATGAATACTAAGATTACACAGACCTGCGAATTTAAACTTCATAAAAATCGTTTTGGTTTTAATAACGGATTTCGAAAATAATATTAATTTTTTCTATCACGTAAGGATTTTTTACAAATCGGGGAGAAAAATAATTCTTACTTAGATCAAATTATTATTTTGTTTACCACAATGAAAATTTTTTATTATTATGTTTGTTAAAAAAATACAAACTAACTGAAGAAAAGGGAAGAATATTGATGTTAAACTAATATGCATCCTCATTCTTCCTGATTTTCGTGAAAAATCTGTAGGTGGTGAAGAGAAATAAATATTTTCGGATTCAGCGTATAAGCATTACCGTAGAACATGTAAAGCATTTCAAGACAATAAACCATTGCAGGCCTATGTTATTAATTAATGACACAAACAGCCGCCAGTATGGCGGCGTTTATTGCTTGCTTGTTTTTAATTATGTACAAAGCTACACAATGGGCTATCTGTGCTCTGCCCACCACGGGTATCGAAACCCGGTTTCTAGCGTTGAAGTCCGCAGACATGCCGCTGGGCGGCGTTTCTTAGCTTGTCTGTTTGTAACTAAAGCACAAAAGCTA
>NW_013669057.1:98232-102185 GCF_000517525.1 Limulus polyphemus
ACTAACTGCGAAATTGCAAATGTTTATTTAAAAAAGGAAAAATGTTACAAGAGGTGAAAGAAGTCCATATACTTGGAATACAAATTCCCAGTGTCTTACAAAACCATTTTTATCAACAGAACTGTTTATTGTATTACTTATAAATTTCTGTAATGAAGTTGAGTATCATATAATACTTCTTATCTAATATTCAGCAGGATATATAACAGTGTTATAATTATTTAAATTTGTATCCAAATTAATATACAAAGATCGTCAATATATCTTTGTGTTGAAGTAAATACTTTATTTTTGTTGCATAATCGAATTTTCATATAAATATAGATATAAGCTAACAAATTGAAAAAATACTTAATACCTATAAGGTTACAAAATTATTTGAAAAATAATAACATATTCATACTTTTATTATTAAGAGCTTTACAATATTTATATTTATAAGTGAATCAACATATAGATTTTAATACACTAACCAGCTCACTCAAGGGAATTTTTATTTATAGAGTCGTGAAAATGATGCAGCATTCTTTCCAAAAACTTAAAGTTTTAAAATCATGAACAAAATTAGTTGATTATTATTTAGTGCTCAATAATCAAATAATCATGAGTGTTAGCATTACCATATCTAATTTTATATATGAATAAATTCGAAATTGTTTCTAATAGGATGACTTCTTGTTTTTGAAAGTTTTCTCTGAAATTGTAGATACCCTAGATTTAATTGGATTTTCATGTGATCTGGGAATAGTACATAAATATGGTAATTTTGTAAATGTACAGGTTAAGATACCGCACTAGACTTTCTTACAAGAAGGCCCAGCATCAATACCAACCCCCTATTGCCACATACATTTTTTCTCAAAACTTCACCAATAATGGCAGTAAATTGTAAGCCGATGTAAAGGTTTGTTTATTGCTAGGCGCAAAGCTACACAATGTATTATGAGTGCTGTAATTTTTATCATCATAAGCCCTCAGACCTACTGCTATGCCACAGGGAGTGGTTTCACGAAAGGATAGAAAATAATTATTAATTAGTGTCTAATAGAAAAATAAATGTTACTTGGAAGCTCTTACAAGCTACAAATCGTGACAACCATGCATATATTTTTTTTTACAAAACCTATATATTATAACTTCATTTTAAACTAATGATAAGACAAACCTATTGGATATATATATATATATATATATATTTATATATATAATATAATTTACTTTGATTACACATTCGTCTAAGTTTTTCTCTGCTATTTCTATGAAAACACTTTTACATAATGTGTTACCAGTCTATATTTAAATCCTTTACCGATGTACAATTTTTAAATTATAATCATACATTTTTTGCATTAACAATAATAATTTGCTTAGAAGTACGATCTAATTATTATTAGTACAATCACATAGTAAAACATTTATATGATTAAAGACCAAATTATTAAAATTAAAAAGTTAAAAATCAATAGTTCAACAGTAATTTACTATCCATAATCAATGTAATTAATAACTCACTGTAAAGATTTAACTTGTAAAATGTTTCCTCGTATGGACTAATGAGAAATACCTGGTAATTTTACGTTATGCAAACATTTAAGTTCATTATAACCTAAGATTATTTATTCTTTAGTGTAAAAATGGTATTTAAAGCATTTCATAGTTTATAAAAAAAAACTCCACTTTTATTTTTCTCTTACTTCTACTTCCATTTTTTAAATGCTGTGTTAGAAAAGTTAGTAAATATAAAAAACATTAACAACGGAAGAATTATTACTTTAAGAAATTACTGTTATATGTTGTGAAAATCTTCATTCAGACCACGTGTAAACAAAGTTAAAAGCTCGAAAATATACTAATAGTAAACTATCATCTAGTTATACCACTTTTAATAAGGTAATAGAGACATTTTCAAATGGGTAAATGCTACAGCAATTGAATTTGCACGGTAAATTCAGTTTTCTTTCTTTAAGTTATTAGTATTTAATGATCTAGACATCTTAGATTTCCATAGTATGTCACCATTATGACGGCCACAATGCAAACTTCAGCATTTAAGTATTATAGCCTGGTTTTTATAATCATTTTTATTTATAGTATGGTAAAGGCGGCGACGTAGGTGACGAACGCACACGACCGTCAGAGAAAAGCATTCTGGGATATTGTGCGCGTGCTTAATATCTTCATAACTAAATCACTTTTCGCTGTTCTGCTTTTACAGTATAACTAGAGCTTCTGCTTTCCGGTTTTAATCGATAAACAACGACAAAACACCCTGATACAGAAAAAAAAAATGAAATTGGTTTTTCCAATAAACACCGGAAATGTTTGTTCAGTTTACTTTAATTTAAAGTCCCTCTATTACTTTCCCGAGTCACTGTGCTCGCGAGAATAACCCTTACCTTACAGACTCATCCATTAGTTGTAAGTTTGTTTTTATAATTTCATATAAAATATCAGCTGCTCTAACAAAGCTTTAACATAAATAGACTATGTTTTATACCTGTTATTACTCCCATAAAAGAAATTAGTGTGCAGAGAATATACGGTATATTAGTGTACTTATTACAGTATTAAAAGCATATTCTCCGAAAAACACCGATTTTAAGATAACACTAAAATATAAACATCGAAAAACTGAAACCCTAAATTGTTGCAATAAAAAATAAACCATTTTATATACTGAGAAAAATCTCGGGGTTGTTTTTTGTTTGAAAGGAAATTACTTGTGACGCCGATTGCAAGCTTTCCGAATGAAGATTTTTGTATTGCTTGGATATAAGGAATAGAATTGTTCATCTACATATTATCTACAGAACCCACTCAGGTCTCCGAGCATTCGTTATTTTTGTTTTTTGTTGTTGTTGTTTTTTTTGCTGTTGTTGTATTTTTGGCTTCGCTTTTCTCTTTCATTAAAGCAGCTATCTTTCTCCAACTAACTGTTGATACTGAATTAATTGTAGTTTTAGTGTGGGACGTTGTGAGTTTAAGCAACAACATTTGCTTCTAATTTCAAATTGTATTTTCTGTTTTAGTTATATTTCGCACTTGGGGTTTGCAAAAGCATTGTGTCTCATGCCACTGTGTGGGCTCTACAACTAAATATCATTAAGTACGGTAATACTTATTAGTAGGGATCGTGATGAAACAAAATGGCGGCCATAAAAACCGCCCGTTTAAAACCATCTTTAAAATGTCTACATATTAACAATGACTATTTCACAGTATTGACTGAGCAAAACTGAAGCTTAATTTACTCACAAAGTCGCCTAAATCACTATATACGTGTTTATGGAGTGAATAAAAATTTCACTATTTCAACGAATTTCCATCTAAGTAAGTAAATCACTGACTTTTCCAGACAAACTTACATAAAAATGACGAACCTTATACTCTAATTCTTTCACACAATTCTGTCGTCTGGAGTCCCAGTGATTCCTTTCTTGTACCGAAAACGATAATAGTATATATATATAAAGATCCGTATAGTTCAGCAAATCGATTTTTGTTCAGATCATACTAGGATTTTAGTTACGGACAAATATTTCTACTTGCGTATTTGCATTGCCTTACACTTTATTTGTTTATTTTTCTTCACAGTCTTACTGTGCCTTTTGTCCATTAGGGTTTTTGTATTAATCTCCTATAGTTTTTCTGAACCTATAGTTATTGATAAATTATGATTTTAAGAAAGATCCATATAATTCAAAAGGAGCGGACCCACAAATCAATTCTGCATCACGTTCTATATCTGTTCTACAAAAACGTGAAAAGCTAATTTGGCCCACTGATCGAAGTATTTTTATGAAAAGTAATAAAAACATTTTGTAAATGTAAAATGATGTAGGGGGTGGTAGTGACAAAAATATAGGGATGATACAGCTATACATAGATCATCCTCTACATGACTTTCAGTATTAAAATTTAATGTTACACTGTAAAATGTACGAGTACAAAAT
>NW_013669057.1:102423-103321 GCF_000517525.1 Limulus polyphemus
TAATCGACCTCGTAGCGAGAGTCTGTAATAATCAATACATGTTTTGAGTCAACTTGGTTTCCCTTGTACGTAAGTCTTAGGCTCTTAGTTGCACTACATTGATGCCTACCCTGACATGAACCATGATATTATGATAAACAAACTGCATACCAACAGTCAGGAATATATAACTTTCAGCTGTATGCATTTTACAGTGTAACATTAAATTTTAATACTGAAAGTTATATAGGGATGATATATGTATCATCCCTATATTCTTTTTTTCATTCTTTCTGGCACTGGCATCCATACATCATTTTACATTTACAAAATGTTTTTATTGGCTCCCTAAAGACACCGATTGTATAGTTTACAAAGCATTAAGTATTCTACATGTTACAGTCATCTAATGTTCATCTATTATTGGCTGGCAATTCCTGTTTCAAATTATACTTCAGCTTTTTAAAGGAACACCAGATTTCTGTAAGAAAGCTAACTTCAATGGATAATAATAATATCGTTTATACTAGAATTATGATTTTTTATTTATTACTACTATTTATTACGACTAAGCAATGACATATTGCATTGCCCAGAAACACATAGAGTGGATTTAGGTTTAAACCGACGTTAGTGATAAAGTGGTTGTGGAGTTATCTCGACTGAAACAAGAAGAAGAAAAATGAACAATTTGGTGGGTTGGTCATTTTCTAGTTTGGTATCTTAGCGATGATGCCTTGCCTTATTTTTGGGCTTGTTGGGTAGAGAATCAAATGAAAGTGAGTGGCAATCATCTTTTGAAGTAAATCCCTCTGTCATTGTTGATTTTTAGCGTGTATTTTTGTATTATGTCTACCGCCTCAATGATAAATATTAAGATAATATTCAGTATATGATCATGGCCAGGTGGTTAGGAAAC
>NW_013669057.1:103907-122971 GCF_000517525.1 Limulus polyphemus
AAAATAGTACACAGTAATTTCAGTAACTGCAGTTTTTTGTATGCTTTTCGAGACTAAGAGGATAGACTAAACTGATCAGTGTTACCCTCCAATTTGAGTAATTCGTGAAACTATTCCTACTGTGCTTCGAACATAATTTGTCGTGAAAGTATTGTATATATATATATATATATATATGTTCAATCTAAATATTATAATATATATGTATATTCAAGCTAAAATATAACGTAAACTAATATTTTGGTATAATTTAATTCAGAAACTTTAACAGATAAAAAAAAAGGAATCGAGCTTAGCGAGAAGTTAAGGAGTATAGAGAAGTAAATATATATACCTGTTAAAAAAATAGTACACAGTAATTTCAGTAACTGCAGTTTTTTGTATGCTTTTCGAGACTAAGAGGATAGACTAAACTGATCAGTGTTACCCTCCAATTTGAGTAATTCGTGAAACTATTCCTACTGTGCTTCGAACATAATTTGTCGTGAAGTATTGTATATATATATATATATATATGTTCAATCTAAATATTATAATATATATGTATATTCAAGCTAAAATATAACGTAAACTAATATTTTGGTATAATTTAATTCAGAAACTTTAACAGATAAAAAAAAAATATATTTTTCAGGAAATTAAATGAATATCAGTCTTGCAGTATATTTACTCAAACATTTTTTTTCTTATCTCTATATACTCATGTTGAAAGAAACATCTCGAGCATGTTAAATCTCAATTTTCCTTCTCAAGCCACTACCACTGTTCATGAACATTCTGGTAGATTAATTTTCTTTTTCTTCATCATATCACTTTGAACATAAGTTTTCTTTGTCTCTCATAGCACAATGAACAGAGAGTAAAGTTAAGTTAACGGTCCCATTACACACAATTTATGCTTCATTATCTTTTCCTCTGGTTTCGAACAGCTGGAATTTTATTATTGCTTGCGCATCTGTCTGTCCATATAAGCCAGAAATATTAAATCTCAGTTGAATTGTTCTCAGATTTAGAAGAAATTTCGCAAATACCTTCAACAGAAAACCTATTAAAAACAAAATCCAAAAGTCTTCCGACTGAGAAATTGAGACTTTTAGATTGTTTAGACGTGTAAAAACAAAATTTTCCAACAAGCAACAGTCGTGCCATATTTACAGAATTTGCAATACTGTAAATTTGAAGCCAGTTGTTTATATTTTTGTGTATATTTAAAATTTTAAGCATGTAATTTCACGAATAATCAATGTATTTCATACTGATCAAAAATATGATTTAATTATTTACAAGTTAAATTCTAATATGTGCCTGAAATAAGTGTGACTCATATACGAACCATTATGAAATGACAAATTAGATAATAACTATTAAAAATCAAATAATCATTCACGATATTTGCTTATTTTTAATAGAGGAAATACTTAAACCTAGAAAACATTAAAAGGCAAAATACTTAATTCTTAGTTAGTCACAAGAATATTCCAATCTGGGGATATAACAAATATCTAACATTCAGTTACTGATATCTCATAAGTTATCCCAATTATGATATTAAAGTACACCTCTGATTTTTGCGGTGCTTAAATGAAATTTCCAATTAATTAATTAAATAAATAACCTAATTCTAATACTCTGAAAAATATGAAATATAATTATTTCTCACCAGTGACAAAATATTACCGATAGATGGCGTACAATAACAAGCTAGAGAAAAATTCTCACTCGGTAAATTGATGATTTAAATATAATGATAAAATTTGCAAGTTCAACTGATTTTTAGTATCAGTAGGCACAAAGTGAACTTACGTGGTTATCAATTCCCGTATCCTTATTTAAGCTGTCTGAAACTCAAAATATATAAATAAAACATTTACCTGCAACATAATTTAGTTCTTTATGTATATCGATATTTTAAAAATGCATCACTAAATTTCCTATTCATATCACCCTGTTTCAATTCACATTTAAAAATCATTTAGAGAAAACCTTATTTGAAGAATAATAAAAGTAGTTTGTTTTAACTGTATATAATATTAAAAGTCCATAGAGGTTTCAAAGAAAGTAAAAAGAAAGAACATTCCTGCATCACAGATATTACCCTCGAGTTATGTTCCATATCTTAAAAAGATAAAAGGAAGATATTTTAATATACAAAAAATATCAAACCATTCGATAGTGCAATTCCGCAACCTCTAAATTATGGTTAAATGATTACGTCATAGACCTTTCCGAAAAAACACATTTTTCTACATTGTCAAACGATGCAGAGTAAAAGGACACAACATTCCAATATAGGGAGTATTTGATATCTCCATGAAAACGAAAGAAAAACGCATGGCAGCAGGCTCAGGGCAGTAACGTGCTTTGAAATAAAACCCCAACCCAAGTTGGAATGTTGTTCTTATCCACAAAGTGAAAGCTATGGTTACGAAAAATAACCTTTCTGCCCAAAAACCACTGCAATGAAATTAAATAGAATATTCTAGTACATTAATAAATAAAAATGTGAAATTGACAAATGCCAACAAGCCAAAGGTTTCACAAAACTTGCAGTCACGCCTCAAAATCCACAACTATTTTCACAAGAAAGAAGGCTGAAGAGACTAGAACTTTGAAACTCATTCGACTACATACATTTCGAGCAACAAGATGGAACTCCTATGAATTTTTGTGCCTTCAATCTTCCAAAGGGTTTGTAGAAAGCTTGTCAAGATGTGTGATCTAAAATTGACCTCAGCATCCTTCGCAGAAGCTTGTGAAAATGGAAATAAAGAAAGTAGTATAAAAAGCAACACAAAAAGTGTTATTAATCTCAAAAGTGGAGTTCAATCGAAAATAAATGTGTGACTCTAAAGTCATTATTCATTAGAGAGCGTAAAATCGTACCGATCTCTTTTAGTTTTTTTTCCTCTCTCTATTCTCAAAGTATCACACTTAAACGTATGAATGTATGGTGTGTTGATATGCCTTTTACACACCTTAGTAAATTTATATTCATATAGGATATTAAGAATATTTATTTTGAGTAAGAGATATCAGTATTATACCTATGTTAGGTAATTAATATTATATACTTGAAATAAAATTATACTTCTGATTTTTCCTTTAAATACTTTTTTTTTCTAAATGTTGTTATAAGTATGAATTGAAAGGAGGATAAATTGAAAAGAGAAATTATATTTAACATGATAATACACAGAGAAATGCATTGTAGATACATGATCCATTTCTTTCTCTTTTTGTTCCATAATTTAACTTATCAAGGCCTCCACCGCGATAATAGGCTGAACTCTCCGTGGCACGAAATGCTTGAAAGTGTCGTATAAGATTGTAGTCTATTCATCTAGCAGTATGATCTCCAATTGATCTACAGAGGATGAAAAAGAGTTGTGATGGTGAATTCAATGTTGAAGTTCATTCCAAAGATGTTCTGCTCGTTTTGCTGTCCAAGGAAAATTAACCAATTTCAAACAATACAAACGTGGTGTGATATTTTTACAACAATATTTTTGTAAAGATGGGTTTATATTAGAGTTTTCAACCAATAAACACCGATGAAACACCCCGATAAAGAAAAGAATGAAATGGTTGTTCAGTTTACTTTACATTAACATCCCTATATTACTTTCCCGAACCACAATGTTGGTCAGATTTAACCTTTTTTATACGGACTCGTCGTTAATGGTAAGTTGTTGTTTTTATAATTTCATATAAAATATCAGCTGTTCTTACAAAGCTTTAACATAAATAGACTATGTTTTGTACCTGTTATTATTGCCATAAAAGAAATTAGCGTGCAGAGAATATACGGTATATTAGTACACGTATTACAGTATTAAAAGCATATTCTCCGAAAAACACCGATTTTGATATATCTACATAAAACTAGAAATGAAAACCGAGAAAAATACCGATTTTAAGGTGTCTACGTAGAATTGAAAATGAAAACCCTGAAAAATACAGATTTTTAAAAACAGAAACATTGAATGACAAAAGCCCTATTTGTATATTTTAGTTTCTTTTCAATAAATAGTAAGTTATTCTATTTAAATGTTTCGTTTTAGTAAAATAAATTTTAAAATGTATTCAATAATTAAAGAGGCCAACATTCGCGGACGAATGCAACATGTCTCTGCCACACAATTTCAGCATGAAAATTCGTAAAAAAAAAAACGGAGGAAAATTGAAAACTTTCTATATCATTGCTTTGGGCCTGCAAGAAGGTATCTTTGTACCAAATCTCATTTAGACTGGTCAAAATATGGCCGGGTAATTGACCAGAAACTCCAAAATTAAATTTTTTGTGAGCTCTGACACCTCTCCCCCAAGAAAAAAAAAGACTCAAAACGAGCATATCCATTTTTTTATTTAATGTGTTTGGCTCATGAAGTTTTATATTTGTGCCAATTTTCGTCTTCATTGGTCTAATAATAATCGCACAAGTGCCCAAAATATACATTTTTAGAGTGTTTGACATTTGATCCCATATCATTCTTAAAAAAGCTTTAAATTAAAAAAATATCTGGGCGTATTGGTTCAACATAAAATCCAACCAAGTTTCAAGTCAATCCGCCTATAAATGAACGAATGGCGACGATTGAAAAGTGTTTGCAAGAAAAAAGGAAGAAAGAAGGAGAAACAATAAAAATATAGTACACGTGTCTCTCTGCGGAGACATTAAAAAAGAATTTGTGTTGTCCGGATACTTTGCTGCGCAGGCCTAGCTTTCTGTACTCCCTAACCTTAAATATTTTTAATATGATAGACGAATATATTGTTACGTCTCCGTTTATCAATTAACTTTCCGTAACTTCGTTCCGACGAAACTTTAGCGACACAAGTCCTTACTTAATAAAACTGATTTATTCTTTCTGAATATAACTTCACGATACACTTATTTTCAATATTCGCGCTAAAACAAACACTATAACGAACGAACGTTAACTTCAACAATACGTCTCTCTCTGACTGCAGTTCAATTACTCATTACCTATACACACATTACTGTCCCGTCACGTTGTCACCCTCTTTTATATACGAGACTACCCTATATCTAGTAAATACTAGAGCATTCGCCAAGGTACAGGATAATTCTAGAAAATAGGTGGCGCCACACCAGTCACGTGACCTCGATGACGCAACAATATTTTAGTTTTGAACACAAAAAATTCTCCGGAATCAAAAGATCACCAGAAACTATAAAGATTTCTGGCCTATAACTTTCATTTAAATAGTTGTAAGACTTCTTCTTCGGATTCCTTAATTCTCATTAACCATACTAAATTCTAATTGTTAAAATCGTAACCAATGATTCTAAACTATTATCAGCTACAGGCCATTAATTAGGATTTCCTCATTCTGATGATTTAGTGTAGGCAACAAACCTTTTCAAAGCTAACAATTTATTGATCGTTTGTTTATAGTTTCTAGCGATTCCTAGCGTTAGAAGTCCGTGGATTTACCCCTATGTCACTAAGTGGGTGGGGAGAGGGTCAAAGCTAGCAACCAATCAAAGTTTTCAAAACCAACAATTAAAAGCTGTTCTATAAATGTAAGTTGAACTGATAAGTTCACAGTTGAAAAACAAAAAGATGTAGAAACATAAAATAAACATCAAGCTAACAGAAAATATTGAAATTTGATTGGGATAAATAAATATAATCTTAGGAACTAGCAACAAGATCCAAAAAAGAAATCTAGAAACTTGTACAGGTAGAGAGAATTTACCCCTTAATCTGTGATTATGTTGATTGAGTTGTATTTGTCTGTCTCTTTTGCGTGCCAGATCAATTATTGATTAATGGAGAATGATGTTTACCAGTCATAACTATATCATTGACTGGTGAGATAGCAGTTGTGAAGTGAGCACAAGAGGCAAATTAGAACTTCTGAAAGGCGTGCTACTGGAATCATTACGGGAAGGGAAGAATTATGGAATCACACAAAGCTGGATATAGCGCACTACAACAACTATAATTCTGTCACCCAGTAACATGAATCAAGCCTATTCCTGAACAGAGAGATCCTTGGCCTCCAATTACAACCTGTGCCCTTGATGTTGTGAGTACCTCAGCAAAGAGTCCATTTAAAGTACGATGTTTCTAATGACAGATCCATGCAGTGAGGTGAAACAGTTATCTTCTCTAATACTCCAGAGTACAGCTACAGAAAACCTGGACTATTTTCTTAAACATTTCAGGCATGTTGCTCACTGTCGGGAATGGCTGAACTCGGGGATTGGAAGTGAAATACCTGATAGTGAGTCTGGATGTATCAGTGCTTAACTCGATCAAACAGTTAGACGAAGAGGAACATAACGACTGATACAAAGCAGTAGCTGAGTTGCACTGATATTTTGGCTCAATGGAGGATCGAGCTACCTATTAGACTGAGTTAAAATCATGAAGAAGAAGTGGGCTACTTTGGCAAATTATTTGTATCACCTGCATGCTATTATGCAGCATCAGGTCACAAGAATATCCTCATTGAAATGTTCATAGAGGAACTGCCAAGTGGTGTCACATTATCTGAATTTCAAAAGTATTTACTTCTTAATGGAGAAAATACTGTGGCAGCCAGATTTGATGCAGTAACTTTGAGTACTTTACAGGAGAAAAAGTAGCCAACACCATTAGGTACTGCGGCTGCACTTCAGTCACACTGCCCTCCAGTGATGCTTCCATCAAACAAAACTTGAGTACCTTTAAAAACTATTTAGTTTAAAGCATATACAAGTTTCTCAACACAACGTTACTGAAATACCAGTGGGTAAACAGGGCTTCCCAGGGTCTTTTATGCTACCAATATCTCCCCGGATTGCACTCTGGACAAAAAGGTTGGAGGGCATTATGTATGGAACTTTTCACACCTTATCCCATGACAAGCCAGGTGAGATATTCAGTTCCACCAGGCAATCAATGACTGTTGTTTCTAGCTTAGGTAAACTCGTAGATTTCAAAATGGTGTAGCTACTGATTTAGGGGCCACAGTAATCAGCTCTCATCATACAGGACTGGGTGGTGCATCATATGTGTTAACAAAGAAACACAAAATTGAGATAGAATTTCTGGTAGCTACAGGAACCACTACAACCTTGCAACGTATCAAACACTCTGAGTGAAGCCACTAATTCAGCAAACCTTAACAAACCTCATTCTGGTGGTCGGTAATCGATATGACATGAGTGGAGAGGCACACACCCCTGACTACATTATTCCCCTGATACATATCTTGGTAGTAAAACCTGATTTGGACACTAACTAATTGTTAAGATTACAAAATTCATGCCTATATATTAAATAACGTGCTTAAACCCATGTAGTTTCCAAATACAAATCAAAATATCGAACTACGGTGAATTTTACTTGGATGAAACATTTACGACTTATATTAAAGAAAATGTCAGAAAGAAGATTTTGTGGGCAACAGTAAGTAATCCTATAATGATGAAACTAAATCTATAAAGATCACAAAACGTAGGAATAGTTTTTCCCCCACTGTCTATACCCTTTTGTTTGATCTTTTATATATGTAAGCTTAAGCTAATCAAAATGAGAGAAATATAAGCAAAAAGTGATATATTATTATTAAGTACTTATTACCAGTTCTCATATACAGTGGCGTAACTAGGCCGTTACACCAGTGCGTAACATTGAAAATTCGAAATACCAATTTTGTTTGATATAAAATCTTAAATAAAACATCCACACCAGCCACGTGTAGTGCCACTTTCAGGAGGTTGCCGCAGAGATGAAATATAATTGTTTGTAGTTAAGTACAAAGCTACTCAATGGGCTATCTGTGCTCAGCCAACCAGGGGTATCGAAACCAGGTTTCTAGCGTTGTAAGTTCGCAGACATGCCGCTGTGCCACTGGGAGGCTGAAATAGAATCTGCCTGTATTTGTCTTTAACTCACTGCGCGGCTTGAATGAAACTGACCAATCACAAGCAAGATTAATACACTTAACACAACTCAAAACACGTGAAACAACACGTGACTTTGAAAATTTCACTTACGAAGTGCAGCAGTATCCTTTGCTGTACAACTGATAATTAAATACACATAAAGGCGTTTCTAAAAATGACAATGCTTCGCTGAACCTTGTAGGCATTTCGGCTGTCTACGGTTAGTAAATGCTGTAACGAATTTGTTGTTATGTATTTATTTTAATATCAACGCTGTTTAGATTAAGTTTATATTTAAAAACATGCGTGGCTTATAGTGTTAGATATGTATTGCGAAACTCCTGCCTATTCTCCAAAGTTGTAGGCCCCCAGTGGCACTGCGGTATGTCTGCGGACTTACAATGCTAGAATCCGGGTTTCGATATTCGTGGTGGACAGAGCACAGATAGCCCATTGTGTAGCTTTGTGCTTAATTACAAACAAACAACAAACCAAAGTTGTAGAAGATTCTCGAGAGTAAGAATCAAAAGTATACGTGTGTACGTTAACGCTTTAATTTGCATTGTTACGTAATCTTAATTTTCTAGAAAATCTTCCCACGCCTATAAATACAACCAACGCGACTCGTCAAAGAGTGTCTATTAGTAGTTCGCTATAATCGGTGTGCTATGAAGTTCGAAAGCTATAACTGTGATTTTTATAACGTTTATCAATCGGAAAACTTAAGATATTTGACCAGGAATATTTATAAATTTCGAACATTACAAATCGTTTAACTTCAGTGGATTCTCATCAGACATTAGTATTTTAAGAAAACATCACCTGACTTCAACGGACCAAAAATTTGGTGTGTGTGACTAGAAATAAAACTTTATATTGTTTATAAGTTTGTGAAACTTTTGTCTATAGATCATTGTTTGTAATAACTATTTGTAATAATCGTTACTGTAGATTGTATTGTTGTGTGTATATTAAAACGTATTTGTGTTAAAAGCGAAAACAGTGTGTATCAATCTTGTTGGCATATATCATAAATTGATTAATATATCGGCATATATTTAAATACTAAATCCAAAGTACAAATAACTACTACATTTAAATTATCAGTTAACTCAGCTTCGGACTATTCGAAATTCTAATACGTAACAATGCTCTGTTTTTGTATTATAAATAAGTGGCTTTACCGACCCATAGTTACTGGAACACTTTAAACGGGGTTTTAAACTGAAAGAAATTAACGTGTGAACTAAGCATTACGCTTTTACTAAATTGAACATTTTTGTTTAATTACCGCGCATAGAAATAATAACAATAAAAATAAAGCAGTTTTAGATAATAAAAAGTTAATAAACAGAATGGATAAAAAATGAATTTGTAGAGAATAACATTTATTTTTGAAACAGAGTTGAGATTGCAGTGATATAATTCAACAACACAATTAGCTAGCTCATCTCCAGTGTGTACATTTGGAGCTGACACTAGGAATGCATGGAATTACACAAAAATACCCGGGCCACAGCATGTGATTATTTCTAGTCTTTTGGATTACTTCCAATTCACGTCTGCTGCGGATAAACACTCTTCTGCACCGCTCGCGGATGCAGTTTTAATCTCATTCCTTTTTATCCCGACAAAAGCTAGAAACAAAAATGTCAGTGATTAAAACGTATTTTTTTACAGTACTTTATGTCGCATGTATGGTTAAGTTTTTATATATTATATATGCAAAATAAGGTCATCGGAATGTGCCTTTTCAGGTTCAAATTTCAAAACCTTTCTGGGGGAAAAAAAAAAACCCTTGCCACACCCTTCCCCTGTCGATCGGTGATAGCGTTTGTTGCTACTTTTATATTAATATTTTCTATCTCTATCATTACTAATATGAATTATATATACATATAATATATTACATAGGAGCCAAAATAAATCAGGAATAATAAATACATAAATAAACGATAAATAATGTCACTTACACAGAAAATATGGATTGAGAAAAAAGCAATAAATGTACAACAAGAAATCGTGGGTGTTTTTCTTATAGTAAAGCCACATCGGACTATCTGCTGTGTCCATCGAGGGGAAGAAGAAAGGGCATCAAAGTAGCAGAAGAATATTAGTAAAATACGGGCTTGTAAGAGTTAAAGGCGTTATACAAAGTTGTGACAAATTTATGACCGCCAGACAGGAGTTACGTTAGTAAAATACGGGCTTGTAAGAGTTAAAAGCGTTATACAAAGTTGTGACAAATTTATGACCGCCAGACAGGAGTTACGTTAGTAAAATACGGGCTTGTAAAAGTTAAAAGCGTTATACAAAGTTGTGATAAATGTATGACCACCAGACAGGAGTTACGTTAGTAAAATACGTGCTTGTAAGAGTTAAAGGTGTTATACAAACTTGTGACAAATTTATGACCACCAAACAGGAGTTACGTTAGTTAAATACGGGCTTGTAAAAGTTAAAGGCGTTATTTTCCTTTTCGATAACTATTTTCGGCAAATGAAAAATATGATAAAAAGTGCCACATCCATGGTTGGCGTATTCTTTAAAACTAGTTACAATCTTCTTTGTCGCAAGGAAATACAACTGAATGATGAAGGTTTTTTTTCCTGACAGTATATTAAAAACTCTCGGACCTCATAAGAAAAACAATTTACATATGGGATACCTTATGAGATGAAAGAGATTATAGCTCTGGCTGAAACAGAATTCTACATTAGATAGTACATATCAAACTTTAATCGAAATGGAATGAGAGCACTTAACAGGTGTATTCAGTGCGATATTTGCTATAGTTATGCATTTGGCAGCATGAAATCAAGATCTTGAGGAAGTGTTGATGGTTTGTGGTATTTTCAGGTGAAGCTGATTTCCACGTGTGTAGGGCCAGGCATGGACAGATGATTAGGGCACTCAACTCGCAATCTGCGGGTCGCGAGTTCGAATCCCCGTCCCACAAAACCTGTTCGCCCTTTCAGATGTGGGAGCGTTATAATGTGACGATCAATCCCACTATTCTTTGGTATAAGAGTAGCACAAGAGTTGGCGATGGGTAGTGATGACTAGCTGCCTTCCCTCTAGTGTTCCACTGCTAAAATATGGATTGCTACCGCAAATAGACCTTGTGTAGCTTTGCGCGAACTTCTAAACAAACCAAACCTGCAATGTAAGTTCCATTAGCCTCTCAAAAGTGGCAGACATGTTACACATAAGCCAAATTGTATGCCACGAAACTCAATAAGGTATCTCTCATGCTGAGAGCAGTTTTAAAGTGGATAATTCCCATGGATTATCAGTTCAATTGTTGCACAGATACAATTGGTTATGTACTACATCTATCCAAGGAATGCTGATACTTGAAACAAGATTGGCAATGACCGCATTCATTCTCTGAGTGATGCCTCTTAGATGTAGTTAAAGAGTCACTTCTCCATTCACACTAATTTGGCTTCATGTGCTAGAATAAGGTTTGTGTTGACTAGCCAGAGTGGTGGCTTTGCCTCAAAGTGCATGATATATCACACGATCTACCAATGTTCTTACTACTCCTGTATCAAAGAGGATCTCTCTCCCTTTTACTCTAAGAGACACGTATTAAAACCCATTCAGCACTGAAACAAATGAGCTGGTCATCAAACTTTATAGTGAAAGCTTTCTACTACACCAAGTCAGACAAAAATTTGGGCTCCATTAGTTTCTCAGAGTTGTAGCAGTATTTTCCCTGCATGTTGTTAGTTCTCCTAAACGCGCTGAGCCATTGATTAAACTCATAGCCTTATTTACACCATTATCGACTCTCAATAAAGTTGTGATGCACTTCCAATGGAGTGAGGAAGTGAACAAGCATTCCAGTTCCTTAAGCATACTTTAGTAGAATCCCCAGTGTAGCTGAATTCACAACAGGGCTGTGATTTATCAGAGAACTGTTATCACAGTTGAAGGATGGAGTAGAACATCTAATTCACACAAATGAATCACATGCTTACGGATTCTGAGTGTAGCTACTGTATGAAGAAAGAATTGCTTGCAGTTGTGATATTTGTGAAACATAATTGACACTAATTCTGTTAAAGAAAGTTCATTTTACTAAAATGGTTGATGAACCTTAAAAACCTGGAAAGTATGATAGCATAGTGTAAAATGGTGCTGCAAGAGTATAATTTATTCATACAGTCTCAGTTAGACCCACCACACAGAAACACTGATGTATTATTTCACTGTAGTGTGAGACCCTGTATATTCTTTGAATGTCCAGACCATGGACACCATGTGGAAATTAAAACATGTCATACGGCAGAAGATTCCACAACTGGATGGATACCATGATTAATGTTTCAAAGCACCAAGAAGAAGACCCAAAAACTAGCATGGGTGCTCCTGGCCATGCAGCAAGATAAAGCATGACCAACTCATATTGATGAATGTAACATAGACAGGCATAGCTTATGACAATTTTCCGAGCAGTTATTGGTGCAAAAAGGTGTGCTGTACCATTGTTGTAAACTGGCAGGCTGTGATTTTGAGCCTGTATTACAGCTAGTAGTCCCCAATACTTTGAGGCACAAGATTCTCTTCACTTTGCATAACACAAATACTGTATGGCATTAGTGTTCTACCAACACTTCTGCTATCATTCAACAGCAGTTCTACTGATTACATATGTGTCAAAAGCTTTAGCACTGACCTAAGCACTGTACAATGTCTACCATCCAAAGAAAGAGTTGGACTAAACTACAGCAGAAAAGTATTGCTCTTCCTTACAGAGAATAGCCTTATGTATCGCTGGTCCACCCCGACTCATGACTATTAATAATTAACAAAGTTAACTGAAGATTATTCATTGAATGGTGGCTGATGTATCGGCAAAGCAATGAATAGCCCAATGTGAAGTACCTGAAGATATCCACGTGGATCAGGGAGCTAACTTTACCAGCTAATTGTTGTTTCGTTTGCTTAAAGTGCCAGGTCTTTTAATCACAAATGCATGTTCAAGTTGTGTTGGGATGTCGCTCATTTACCCAAAGTCCTCTTCACTACAGATAATCGGTATCTTCAGTCTCTTTAACAAAAGCCTTTTCGTAATAATTCCCAAGCATAGATTTGCGCTAATTTTTGAGATTTTTTTTTCCATAGGCGTTGATAAGGTGAGAATGCACTTCTGTGTTTATAGCAGAAAAAGTGCCGACATTTAGGAGCTATTTACGCTTATGTCAGCGATTAAATTCAATGGAAACAAGCAATCAAAAGAGGAAGTATTATATGAGAATAAAAGGAATTGGACTCGTGTAACTCAGGAAATTCGGAGAAACTGAGCGTGACTGATTGACCGACACTTGACTTTTATGATTATGATTGTGAGGACTTTTATACTTTTTCATGATAATGTGATTAAACAACAGTAAAAAGATTATAATTTAAAACAAGGAACTTAAATATGGGAACATTTTATTTCCATTAAACAATGGGCTAACTAATGGGATACATTAGTACTTTAATTATCCGCTGTTTCTGTTATCCGTGATTTCTTGCTTTCCCCGAAATAGCGCGAATAATCGGGGTACCAGTGTTTATTTATTTACTTCCACAGCAACGAGTGCATGCTAACGATCACATGGTATCAGCACCAACTTGATAGTTTTGCCTGAACTAACTTCCTTTGAGACTAAACACGTGCACTGATTGGTTGAATTGAAAGAAAGAGAAAAACAAAATCGCACTAAATTAGTAACGTGTTGTGCAACTGCGGCGCTTCATTACTGAAAAAAAAACATGAAAAGTGTTAAATCTGCCATTAAAATCCTAGAAACAAAGTTTGATTTAAGACTCAAAGAACGCGAAAATAGTTTCAGACTTCCAAGAGTCCAGAATTGTTCTAGATTCGAATTATATTTAGCACAGTCCTGTGCAAGAATAAAATGGAAGAAAATACTAGGCGCCACGACGACATTTTAGTCGCCGTGATGACCTGGCGCCGAGGATTTTTCGAGGCCTGTCTTCTGTGTCAGTCAAACCACCACTAACGGCCTCCTGATTGATATGGCTGGAATTAAGCTTGGTCATAAAACGGCTAGGATGCTCATATAGTTCAAAGATGAATGACTCAAAGAATATGGTTTTGCCTGCTTTCTGAGCTATCGAGTGGTATTTCTTGGTACCATGTATACAGTATATGTGTGATTGCCACTTGATTACTTCAGCAACTAGAATGGCCATTTGGTCAAGAAAGAAATAACTGAAAGAAAGTACATGTAACACCTAGTACATTAACCATTTGCACCACTGAAGATAATAGCCAAGAGTTTGAAAATTCGGCTGAATGGGAATTGCAACCCTCGCTTTCTGAGCAATTGAGTAGTATTGTAGGTTAAGAGGTGTGTATTATATTGTATGAGTGCAACTCGATTATCAAGTTATAACAGGTTGCTTATCGTATAATTGTGGAGCTCAAACAATTTTGTGACCATTATTTTCCAAGTTATTGAGCACTGTTTCACTATAATAGATATACATCAAGTATCAGATAATAGCTGCTCACACAGTTTAGTATGGCTGGTGCCAGTAAGTGTAATGTCTAGTACATCAGCAGTTTGCACAACTGGAAATAATAGCTAGGAGCTTGAATACTCAGTTGAAAGGCTGTTGTAGACCTTGCTTTCTCGGTTATCAAAATGTCATCTGTGGTAAAATGTCATTCAATATTTTGTGATAATCACTCACCTGATCTATTTGATAACAAGAACTCTACAGAGCATACTGCGTGATATTCACTAGGTCTTACAGGTACACCTAAAAAAGCATATAATTTCTCCACATGCAGTGAGGTAGTTGTTTCCTCTGAGTGTATGTAGATACATAATGTAGTAACAACACAAATATCAATTCTGACTTAGCTGAATTCTGTTGGATATTGTTTATTTCATGGTGCCTAAAACCGAGTTGAATTAGATGGCAGCACGCTACAGTACCATGTCTTTGTGACATAGCCTGAGTGATGCAACAAGAGAATATTACCAAATTAATTTGTGCACGAGCTAAAGGCAGTATGGTTTAAGCTCTCAGTGTAGGTAGCAACATGTAATGAAGATATACCAAAATTAAAATATACTTCTATAAATAAATATATGTTTGTGGTCTTATGCACGTGCATGGACATTGTATGAAGATATTCACGAGTGTTGTATGCCACATATGGATCAATTCCTCACAGATCACTACTATTGAGCAACATATTAATAAATACAAAGGATTTCGATCTGGGAATTCAAAACTTTTGGTATAAAATTAATTGTTCTCACTTACCTGTAAGGTATTATTTGAAGATACAATACGTCTGTTATTTTCATTAATACTAATAAAAGAATGCTTCAGTTTGACAGGTAATGAAATTTACATGGAAGGATAAAAATAACATAAAAACTCATACTATATCTGTGAGGAGATATAGTTCTGTTTTTCAGTGAGAGTAGTTCAAAGTGTTTCAGTTGGATAGAATTGAAATATTTATCAGTGAGTGAAATTCATAGAAAGTAACTTAGAAATCATACAAAATGTAAAGTTGGAGTACTTAGTTTTTATTTTATTATGATGGAATATTTCCAATCAATCAGGTTGAAATATTTTATAAGTATACAGTTTTCTTAAAATTTTCTTAACATTGTTTCAATGCAGGGTGAGTTAAAGGTTCATGAAAATGCAAGCTGAGGTGTACTAGGGGGCAGAAAGTAACACAGGTGTGGTGAAACTGCAAACCGTGTCTAATTAATACTAAAGTTTTGTCTAGAAGAAAGTTGCAAAGAAGAGATGATGAGAGCATTGTTGGATTCTAATAGGTAGATGTATGAGTTTGTATCTACAAACCCAAGACAGCTCATGTGTGTAGGAACCAATTGCAGTTTTGACCCCATTCATTTACTACTGGCATCAATGGTGTTAATGAAAAAATAGGTAGAAGTGGAGAAAATGGTTCTGGGTCAAAAGAACGCTATGTTGACCATTATTAAGGAAATGGCAACATAGGGCAACGCAACTATAGGTATTGATCAAGTGGAGGACCCAGTGAAGCCTGGAAACTAAGAAATTCACAGACATTAGATACATCTTCGGTGGACGAATGGGGTTGTTGTTGTTTGAAGTTAAGCACAAAGCTATACAATGGGATATCCGTACTCTGGCTACTGTGGGGATCGAAACCCGGTTTCTAGCGTTGTAAGTCCGCAGAAATACCGCTGTGCCACTTGGGGGGGGGGGGTAGTCAGGGTGTTATCACACATGAAACCAGTAGAAATGTCACTTGACCAATGTAATCCATTAACTACTCTGTCTCTAAAGGTAGTATTAGAGAAGAGTATGGTTCTAACTGAGCAGTTACGACTCTCTTTACAATCTACACACTTGTTTGACCTTCTTACCAAATGGAACTCATATGACCTTAAATTTTCTATTCAGACCTTTGCTATTTAATATCGAATTATTGATTTCTTACTACATTATTGAACATTTTTCAACTAGCCAGGGTGTCATTTTCTTGTGTGCTGAATCCTCTAGTTTTTTTGAGCTTCCATGTAAAAATATATACAATTAAATATCCTGAAGTGCCGAAAAATATATATTTTTTGCCTGAGTGCAGCTGACTTTGAGATTGTAATGGGGATATTCTGCTGCCAGGATCATCCAGTATGCTAATGCTGCAGTAAGTCATAGAAAGTAAAAAATGTGGAGAAAATGTGACTACACTTTCAGTCACTCCAGGTAAGAGACATCACAGGCCACAGGAATGGTTCTGTATTGATATCAAAGTTGTTGGAAGAGGTTCTGTTGATGTGGTTCACCAAGCTCTACTTGTAAATATGAGGATGTTTATAGCAATGAAGAAAATTTTACAAGATATCTAAGAATACAGAGCCGCAGACTGTGAGGTATTTGAATCATTGTAACATAGTACTTGTTTTACTCGAGTGGTGAAAGAAAAGATGAAATATATTCCAATTTGTTGGTAGAATTTGTGGCTTATATGGTGTATACAGTAGTACTGAGTAAATATGTCTTGTAAATTATTCTTACTAATTTATTTAACATGTTTTTTTTTCTTCGGAGTATATAAGTAGATATTGTGATGAAACATTCTGCTTTATATAAGCATATAGTTTTCGAAGGTTTGCTTGTATTCTTAATTTTATCATGTTTTATTTTCATCAACGTTAAAGGATTGTTTTATGCTGATTCTTTTTATTTCATGTGAAACATTGAAAGATACTTTTTGTGATGTGGGGTTATGCACTATCTTGCTTGTTATTCAGTGTTAAAGAATGTTTTTTTTTCTTTTTTTGGTGATTATAAGTTGGTTATTTATACATATATGTTAAAAGATCTTTTGATTTGATGTGAAAAGTATAGTTATGATTCTCACTGTTAAAGGTTTTTTTTGTAAAGTGAAATTGAAATGTGAATTTGTTGTCAAAGTATATTCATCATATATCATTGTGTTATTGTGTCTATGTTAAAGGGTTTTCTTTATGTATTGTTGTTCTTTGTAAGGGATTGTATCATTTTGGTTGTGTGTAAGTGTTTATAGGAGTGGGGAAAAGTTATTGTACTTCATGACCAAGTGACATGTATAAAATGTATTGGTTTCAAAATTCTCAGATTGAAGACAAGCCTGAACTACGTAAGAAATAAAAGGTGAGGTACGTAAACATGCTATGCATTTCTACCTCCTTATATTAATAAGGTATTATTGTTTATCAGTTAATCTCAGTACGTGCATTCTTCAAATAACAAATGGTCAAGAAAGTCATTAAGTTGATTTCATTCTAGCTGCATTTGTTACTTTGTCATTCTATTGAGATCACACATGTTCGGCCTAGAAAAGGCATGCCTTTAATGCTGCAGGTTGTGCAAAAGTCCATGCAGATATCCTACAATGATAGGTCAGGTGGTATCTTGCAACTTGGCGTCTGTTTAAAATAGAATGAATAGTCCTTTGGGTTGCAATAGTTACTCTGGGTAAATCCAATGTTAGCTGAGAAGTAAGGAATGTTGAATTTAAACGGTCTGGTAGATTATCTCAGCTTGGTCAGTTGGAAAGAATAGTTTGGATCCTGTACACTGCATTTGTATTTTCTGTTATAATATTTTTTTATATTTTCATCGTGTCCTGTCTCTTTATTTCATTCTCACAAACTAAATTTTTGAGAAAACACAGCATTAGTTCGTAATAAATATCTTGTTGAATCTCCTGTTATTCTGCAGACCTATCTAATCAATTTAAGGAAAATCAGTTTGACCTAAATATACAATACCTTTCGTAAAGAGTCAAAAATTAAAAGCTGTTATCACTATAAGAGTTAAATCCAGACTATCTGTTTCAGTTTGATAAAAAATAACAATGTAGTTTTCTCCCATTGACATTGTGATTATATGATCCACTAAGACTGTTGATCATTCCATTCAACATAATGGAGGTTGTAGCCTCTAGAAATCCCCTGACCTACTATTGGAACTGTTCACTGTCTACTTCTACATATAACATACACAACCATGCACACAATTTTCCCACAGAAAGACAAAGGTGATATCTTAGGTGAATAACACAGAACAATAGGTAGCTAGGGTGAAAGGAACTTAACAACTTCTTTACCAATGTTCTACTGAAACTCCATATTTCTGCAAAAATGCACCAAGCAAACATAAGAGGAATTTGAAAATATATATTTATTAAACAAACAACACACATATAGTGTTATATAACCTAAACTGACTGGGCTTCTTCTTCTGTAGCTCCTAGCGGCTGGGGTCAATCAGAGTAAAATCAATAATCAAGAACAAGAAAGTCAAAACTAAATTAAAGAACCGAGGAAATATCTGACTAAAATACTCTAGTGAAACAAAGAAAGTCAGATATCCCACATTTCAACCAATAGTCAACATGCAATCATAAACCAAGATAAGAATGCAAGTTTTGTATTTCCTTGTATTAAGTCTAAAGTCACCTGAACGAAATTTACTGATCCAAAACATTTCCATAAACTTCTTTGATATTTTTTGTGGCTACAGAAGCGTTCTTTCCCTTATTGTATTCAAACAGCATTCGGCATGTAAAACCTGGACTCCATCCGCAGAAAGTGATGTTTTGCATTTGGTGGGACATCAAAGGAGTAATTCA
>NW_013669057.1:123434-123971 GCF_000517525.1 Limulus polyphemus
TCAAACCCTTCATCGGAAACGTCCTTCACTCGTCAATCGGAAAGATGTTCTTCTTCTTCTACACGACAATGCACGTCCAAATTTGGCGCGTTTGACGCAAGACAAGATTATGGAGTTGGGTTGGAAAGTTCTCCCCCACCCACCATATTCTCCAGATATCAGTGGCGTAGCAAGGGTTCTCAGCACCTGGGGGCAAAGACACTTTTGGCGCCCCCACCTCTGAAATGTTTTGTGACTTATTACCCACTTAATGACAATAACATAAAGAATTAATTACCGCCTTACACAGGCCTAAAATAGTCACAATACAACATCTCACGATATCACAACTGTAAACCTGGAACTAATGAAGTGCCCCCCAGTGGCACAGCGATATGTCTGCGGACTTACAACGCAAGAAACCGGGTTTCGATACCCGTGGTGGACAGAGCACAGATAGCCCATTGTGTAGCTTTGTGCTTAACTTCAAAAAACAAAAACAAAAACAAAACTAATGAAGTATAGCCTACTAGGTGTACTTACATAATTTGTAAACCG
>NW_013669058.1:0-2733 GCF_000517525.1 Limulus polyphemus
CTAGCCAACAAAGAAAGGAAACTCTCATCTGGTCAACAAAGAACGGAAACACGTATCTAGCCAACAAAGAAAGGAAACTCTCATCTGGTCAACAAATAAAGGAAACACGTATCTAGCCAACAAAGAAAGGAAACTCTCATCTGGCCAACAAATAAAGGATACTCGCATCTGACCAATAAATAAATCAAACTCGTATCTAGCCAATAAATAAATCAAACTCTCATCTGGCCAACAAAGAACGGAAACACGTATCTAGCCAACAAAGAAAGGAAACGCGTATCTAGCCAACAAAAGTTTCCTTTCTTTGTTGGCTAGATACGCGTTTCCTTTTTCAAAATTAAGGACTGCTAGCTCAGATGTCCTTTGAGTAACTTTGCGTGAATTTTTTTCTTGTCAAACAAAACCATTTCCGCATTTCTACAAATATACATTACGTGGTAAGAGGTAAATCTGGCCAGGTACGTGTTTCCTTTCTTCGTTGGCCAGATGAGAGTTTGATTTATTTATTGGCTAGATACGAGTTTCCTTTCTTTGTTGGCTAGATACGTGTTTCCTTTCTTCGAAGCTTCTATGTTTATCGAAGACAAACAAGAAGTCCCCCCCCCCCCAGTGTCACAGTGGTATGTATTTTACCTCCAAGCGGTGTTAATGAAGTGGTATTAGCTCTGATGAAGGAGTGGATCATATTACTCTCAGAAGTTCACTTATTTGCTTTTTAAGGTTGTTACACCTATGTACAACTTGCATTAGTGTTAAAAGTGATCATATATTTTGTTGCCCCCAGTGACACAGTGGTATGTCTGCGGACTTCCAACGCTAGAATCCGGGTTTCCATACCCGTGGTGGACAGAGCACAAATAGCCAATTGTGTAGCTTTGTGCTTAATCACAAACATACAAAGCAAACAAGAAATATATATTTTCTCAAAATACGATAATATTCTTTTCATTTTACGAACTTTTAACTAATAAAAACTACAATTAAGTTTGAAAATATTACAAGAAATACTTTCAACAAATTCGTAATTGAAAGGAGAAGACCACAATATTCAAGATCATTAATGTATTCCGAAACGTATAGATAATTATTGAAGAATTTGACTTTATATATGACTATAAACAATTAGCTTCTGGATATAAAAAATTACATTCTACTTTTATGTGTATGAAAGTTTCGTTTCACAAGTTCATTCATAAAGAGTGGAAATGACGTAACAGGTCTCGCGCTCTGAATATGAATGACGTCATTTAAAATTGCATCGGTATTTGAATTCTGCTATTAAATAACACTGTTTATATTAACACGTCTTGAGACGTAGAGAAATACGAGTAAGACTTTGAACATTTAAACACACATCTTTTTTTTTAAAAAAAATCTAATATTGATGTTAGTAACGTCCAGTTATCAAAACCTAAAGACAAATTATCAGATCGAGTAAGTTTGTTCGGCAGAGTTACGGAGGAGTGATCTGATAAACGGAAATACACATCTCATCTTTAATTATAAAATGACTGCACGAAATGTATTCAGCAACTATGAGCACTATTAGACAATGAAGGATTCTGACAACGTGCTTAGTTACTTTCTATGTTAAACATTGATACATTTTATGACGTCACGTAAATGACATTTTACTAAAAGTTACCATCCATTAATACGATGGAATTTCGCGTCAAACACAAGGTTATTTGCAAATAGCTACCTCTAAACTGGTAGAGTCAAACAAAGCTACCAACACTCGCGCAGCTGAGCCTATTCTAACTCGTATTAGTAAAAACATCTCATGTTTTGGTCAAATTAGCACTGAGCTCTCTATAACGTATTGTAGCTGTTTGACCGGCTGTATACAGGTCAAATTCATCCTCACAAAAGTGGTGCTTACCAGCTGCCTTCTCTCTAGTCTATCAGAATGCTATTTTCGTACATGACGAATCAGTGACATCTGTGTCAGGTTTCTGGACGTTTCGTATCAAATTTTGTACTTTGAACGTCGTCGATTTGGCAGAAATCTGTAAGGGCAATGGCATTTTATGTTTACTATACAAGGTATAAGCTAAACGCGGATTTAATAAAAACGTTTTTATTGATTCGCCAAAAAAGAAAAATAATTCCAAGCTTCAGTCTAGTTAATCAGGAGATACACAACAACTTCTAGGATCAAATAACCAATAATTCCAAGCTTCAGGTCTAGTTAATCAGGAGATACACAACAACATCTAGGATCAAATAACAAAACTTGTTACGATATGAAAACATTTTTGTGTTCTTTCTTCGTCGGATTTCCAAACATGTCATTTTGTTTTTTTCGAATCATTGGTGTTAACTTAGATATTTTTTTCGTTGTTATTTATAGTCGATACTGATATCAATTTTTTTTTTCTTATTTTCTTATTTAAGGTTTACGTTTCGATTCGTTGAAACTCCTTTAAAATAAATTAATATTGATCGTAAAAAAAAGTTTTTTTTTATATGTAGCTCTTTACAGGATTAAATTAATAAGTATATACTGATAATATGTAAATTATATATAAACACATAGCCTGAAATGTAGCAGTTCAAATAACTATTCTGTTTTACAGAATATCGCAATTGTTGTAGATTGTAACATGTATGATTTTTGATCTTTGTTAACATTAAACCAATTATGTTTATCGAACAAGACTGAGACGAATCAAAAAAGGCCTTGGCGCCCACTACTAAAAATTATATACCGTATTTTTCGGAATATAAGAC
>NW_013669058.1:3261-4730 GCF_000517525.1 Limulus polyphemus
GTTTGATTTATTTATTGGCCAGATGAGGGTTTGATTTATTTATTGGCCAGATGAGGGTTTGATTTATTTATTGGCCAGATGAGGGTTTGATTTATTTATTGGCCAGATGAGGATTTGATTTATTTATTGGCCAGATGCAAGTTTGATTTATTTATTGGCCAGATGCAAGTTTGATTTATTTATTGGCCAGATGAGGGTTTGATTTATTTATTGGCCAGATGCGAGTTTCCTTTCTTTGATATAACTATGTAGCCAGAATATAAAATTGACATTACAAATATTCATGCCTCAGTAGTAGTACATTCAGTTCGAGTTGTTTCCATGTTCGGTAATATGCTGTAGCCTGAAACTGGAGCTGAGGTTCCAGAGCTCCTACACTCTTTTTCTACCCTCCCTGTGAAATTTGTGATATGTTTTGTGTAACTCGAATTGACAAAATAAATACCAAGCATAGAATTCACCAAATATGTTTTCAGAATTATTTAGCAATTCATAGCTAACTGAAATAAATAAATTTTGCGAAATCAGGCGTGACCAACAAAGATGCGGAAAGGTGCAATCGAGGCAGTCATACGTCGGTAAATTCCTTTGTGAGCCAATCAAAATTAAGGTCATTCATGAAATAAACTCGTGGCATATTCATAGAATTAATTATTGGTAAAAATCAGTTACATTAACAACTTCGGATATTTTCCGCGTCAATGCGAAACTGATCGTCAAATGCTTGCCTCTTAACTTTGTGAGTTTATATGGAAAAATAGAAACAAAAGATGAAGATTCATTCAATAAAAAATGTTTAATATCACAGAATTCGCTAAATAAATATCATATAATGTTTTATTATCAATTATTTTATGTTATTGCAATACTGGTGTTATTTTTCAAAACTATATGTTGGTGGGCACCAAACTGAAAAGACCCATAAACTGTAATATATAGAAAAGCCAGTGCGTTTTGGTAACATTACGTTCCAACAATGGCTTTTATGTAATGTAGCTTAGCAACAAAAGTATAACCTAATATTATTGTTAAAACTGTGTAGGAAATTACGCGTAATGGTTGTTGAAATAGATAAAAAGAACATCTCAGAGACATAGTAAATTATAACGCAGATAAACCAGTGGCCCGACACTTCAATTTGCACAACCATACCCTTGTTTTGAAGAAGGCCCCTACAAACAAACATAACCGCGAAGTACAAGAAAACAAAATATTTTTTGACCTGGGAACTTTCCACCCCGATGGGCTAAATGAACGTTTTAGCTTTTTGTAATATTTCTCGTTTTAGTTTTATCTTTTCTTAAAAACTTTTATACAGTAGCACCCCCAGTGGCACAGCGGTATGTCTGCGGACTTACAACCCTAGAATGCAGGTTTCGATACCCGTGGTGGGCATAGCACAGATAGCCCATTGTGTAGCATTGTGCTTAATTACAAACAAACAAACAATTTATACAGTAAATTATGTG
>NW_013669058.1:5681-10853 GCF_000517525.1 Limulus polyphemus
TAGTTGACAATTCTTCTACTGTTCTCCTGAAGAAGAATAGTCAACTATTCGAAAGTGCTCGAGTTTTGGGTCTTATTTTAAGTCTATTACACTTTATATGTGATCCTTCGTGCTAACTCTTTTATCAAAATTAAAATTTGGAAAATAGAAATATAAAAATAATGGGTTACTGTAAAGTTGTTCAAAGTAAAGTTCATAGTTTTTCTTTGTTTTATTTTATGTTTTCTGTTTGAATTATTTGTTAATCTAAAACTGTTTATGTATTCATATTAATGTTGATTTTTGTTGAAAAAGTAGTTGAAAAGTTCGTAAACACAAATATAGAAAACGTTAAAATAAGATTTCGCATTCTCCATATCTTTTACTAAAACCTCATTTAACGCGTATGGTCTGTTAATTCTAAATTATATATATACTATATAACACCATAACAAAACTATAAGTAACACTATCCTAGTTAGTAATACGGCTCTGTGCTCCTGAGCCGGGACCAAGTAAGGGCAACCGGAGCTGAGCAATTACGGATATGGAGTAAAGGGTCCTTATTAGCTCCGAGGCCTGCTTGGAGCTGAACCAATGGTATCAGCAAGGCCGAAGGATGCCAACCTTAATATGTGGTTTTTCATGGGTTACTTGTGAAGAGATATCTCGATATTACCTCCATCTTCTGCAGGTAATGTCGAGATTTCCATGGAAAAAAAGGTAACAAGAAAATCGTACGATAAGTTTTGAATTTTAGCTTAAATTTCAAAGTCACCAGCAAGTTTAGAGTAATCGTATACTACCTCTAAAAACTCAAATATGTTGTCAAACTAAATATTCCTGATACTATTACATCCAAGTGGCCGTGCTCCAAATCTCTGTGCAAGGCCAATTAGCTTCAATAGCAATAATAATTACAAACAACAACAAAAAATCACAAAATATGCATTTTTTATTATAATTTTCAGTAGTTTATCATTGTTAGTCTTGTTACTAACTTACCGGTATGCTTATAAAAGTTAAGAAAATACAGTTTTTCTGTTGTCTTTAGTATTTAACAATGAAAAACGCTAATTAACAAAATATACATCTCGCCTGATACATAGAATAATCTTCATGTATATAACTGGATTTTACTTTTTTTCGTCGCTTGAAGAGTTATGAAAGTCTCATAAATAATATACAAATTTATTTAGTATAGTTATATATATATATATATATATATATTATTACCATTAAGTGGTACTTTATCGTGTATTTTATTAATAGTACTATTACGATAGTCGTAAGTGATCACATACATAATACAGTCCTCTAAGAATATCACAAACCTTTGGATCCTTCTCATAGTAGTATTGCTGCGTTCGAATCCACCGACTTACTAGATGGTCCCTCACGGTATGAGCCAATGCAAAAAAATAGTCCCTTGGAGTAGCGACATTTCTATCTTTTACCAGTGTGTAGTGAAGATGTCTGTTGAAAGTTTTCTTTACATTCGTTACGTTTTCAACTTGGGCTATGCCTCTAACGCTGATCTGTTTTCTTTTGTCGTGATCTGATTGCGGAATGGCCGACATTTCAAAAATTGGAAACTTGATGTTTCACAACAAAATACAAATTTTAAGAAATGGATGGCAGGAGAAAGACTGGATCAACAGCTATCGAAAGCAGTGCAGTTAACTTTTCTAGGAAAACGGAACCCAGGCAACCAACCCTCCAATGTGCTCAGTTTCGTCTATTTAAACTAACTGTTTGTGACTCCACGGTCAGTGAAGGTCGCGCGTGCGTATAGTCTAGGAATGAGAGAACTAAAGTAAAAGTCCTCGCAACTGCATGAAGTTAGTTAAACCATATAAAAGCAAAGTAGGGAATATATGTAGTTAACAAAACCTTAAGCCCGGTTTAGCTCTTGAAAATTTCAAATTATTTTACACAGTACAGTGTTTGCTCTTCTTTGTTTTCTTGACTGTTCTGAATAAAAATATATTTCCTACCCCTAATTTGTACAAATAAACACACACGTGTATGTGTGGCTGTATGTATATATATATATATATATATACTGAAGGTGATTTACAGCGTATGCTTCAAGCTGCCATGGTTAGTTGAGTTACATATTATGTTTAATAGTGAGTTTGTTAGATACTTTTAAAAAGGCCATACATTAATTTACAATAAAAAACTAGTTTTATGACACCTATAAGTATCATAAAAAATTTGTTGATTAATATTATGTTTAGGAAATTAAAAATTAATTTACTTTTATCAACATTATTCGACTTGAACTACCACCTGGGAGTGTGATCACAAACTTTACAAGTACTTACAATAAATAAAAATTCCCGTTTATTAAATTCATATGTTTATAATTTCTAACCCATTAAAGTTGTTGGTTTAACAAAAGAGAATCCTTAATAGCCACAGTACTTGAAATTCTTTCAGGCAGGATTAGAGTAAATTAATCTACGAAACCTTTTTTTATTACTTTTTATTATTATCTATATTTTTGTGCGCCAGCAATACCAAGCGTGAGGCGCGTGTATACCCGATTCGATTTTATTACTCATCAGGATTTCTACCAGCCTATTCTCAAATTGAAATTCTTTTAGGCAGGATTAGAGTAAATTAATATATGAGACCTTAGGCGTGGTCAAATACAGCAATCGAAAGGGTTTGACCTCCTGAGTCCAAAACTGTAATTATATGTCAAATCGGTCAAGAGATGACGGAGTTATGAGCTAAAAGTTTGTACTTGAAAAGAAAAACAAACTCAGAGCCATTCTGAGCTGTTATACCGCTGCTAAAAATACCTAAAGCAAGAGCACGACGTTTTCTGTCAGTATATTAAGCGGATAGAAATATATCATAAACCTTGTTCCCTGAAGAAGACAGGTCTGCGTGTTGAAATAACTAGTTTTCTTTCTCTTTTTTTTTTTAATTAGATAAACAAATACGTAGGGGGCAGACCGATATTTCATAGGGCCATAGTTACGAAGGACCAATATTCCGAACATTTTCCGCCGCTACTACTGTAGTTTGTTTTAATCGTCATATTATTTTAACTTTTTTATCCTGTTTCTATAATAATATTATTATTTTGAAAATTTTGGAATAATATTTCAAAAGATTAGAGAGCTTTCAATACGGGTAACAATAATAAGGCCTCTGTAATGGTTACAAATATACATCAAAATGTTATCGACGTATGTCTAATATAACATTATAAAAAGATACTACTGTTTATGTAATATAATAACCTCAATGGATATTAGGCCTACATGAGTAACTTTCTTTACGTTCAATTTCCGAACACCGGAATGTAACCGATAGGTAAGTAGACAAATAAGAAAATCCTTCAAGACAAGCTATTGAGACACAAAATAGCAAGGTAAGGACTTTTTAACCATTGAAAAGCAAACTAAGAGACATCAAAGCACAAATGTTAATACAAGCAGCCTAGCTTATCTCACGTGTAAGGCGAAATTTTAGCCTAAAATGGTTAAATATGTAGACATAAAATACAACATCGTGCACAAAATAACAGAAAATCTTGAGGGAAGCTATATATATTACACTAAATTAACGAATACAGAGACGCAGTTCCTTTTGGTTACAGTAGAAACTTCTGATGACCAAACTTGGTCTTATAATCTTAGCACGTATCTTCGCATCTTATGATTCAACATCTTTAAAAGGGCTTCAGAAAACAAAGGAGAAGCCCAACGTTTTTTTCAAATAATGATAGCCCTTAAAACGTGAAATAATAGTAATAACAGAGTGACTGCTACGGAACGGTCTGATACAGTGGTGGTGTTAGGCATATGTAGACTTTGATACTTGCGTAGTGCCTAAACAGCCCAAGTAGTCCCGATTAATGGAGATATTTATTGTTGCCATTTTCATTACAGCTTTGACTTTTGCCTGTTTTAGTATTGTACTCATTTGAAAAAAAAGAGAGAGAGAGTTTTCAATGAAATCGATTTAAAAACACATCACCCATTAATGGACGGACGTTTAAAAACTGCAGCAGCAAAACACTTCACAGTCAGGCACACGTGCGATGCACGTGCGCTGATTGGTTACTAAGTGCAGTACACGCACAGTGTGCATGACTTGAGAAAGATACTGGTTCAGCGGTGTTAGAGTGTATAATTAACTTCTAACAAGAGTGGGTGTGTTATGTTGGTATTAGCGTATAGACCGTCAAAAATGAGGGGGCAAATACTACCACCCCTACCCCATAGTATACCCTAAGCTAATATTTTATAGCTAGTTGAAATAAATAAATTTTGCGAAATCAAACTTGACCAACAAAAGAGGCAAAAAGTGCAGTCGAGGCAGTCAAACGTCAGTAAATTCCTTTGTGAACCAATCAAAATTAGAATCATCCATGAAATGAATTCATGGCATATTCATAGAATAATTATTGGTAAAAATCAGTTAGATTAACAACTTCTAATATATAGAAAAACTTGTGTTTTGTTACACTACGTTCCAACAATGGCTTTTATGTCATGTTGTTTAGCAACAAAAGTATAACCAAATATTGTTGTTAGTACATGTATTGTTACGTGACCCTAGTAACACGTCATGATATTCTAGAAGGATCATGTCTGTTCGTGGAAACTGGTCTTTTCTACGCGCCCTCTATTCTTGTATATAAGTTCGCCAGATAAAGCGAAATTAATTAATCAGAATAGAATTGCAGACAGAGACGGACAATTGAGTCAAGCGCGGTAGTGACCGTAAATAAAGTGCGTGAATCTTTGTGAATTATGCTGAAATTAAGTGTATTGCAAAGTTGAGTTCAGAAAGAATAAACTAGTTTTATTTAAGAAAGAACTTGTATCGCTGATGTTTCCGGGAAAAAATTTCTACGGAAAATTAACAAACAGAGACGTAACAGTATTGAAAGTATAAAATGAAATGTACAGACGACAAAACTGGAAAAATATTTGTTGATTTCATAATTCAGAGTCTCCGTTGATTATAGAGGTTTCTTTTTGATTAAAAACGTTGGTGATATAACAGAAAATAGCTTAATTCTGAAACGATTTAAGTAAAAAATTGAATCAATATTTTTACTTTCACGATAAATATTATGCACTTGGCTCTAGGCTAGGTTATTCCACACTACGTCTTTACCTTAGGTTTATTATACCAACACTCACTACACTTAAAAGGTTTCAT
>NW_013669058.1:11620-13680 GCF_000517525.1 Limulus polyphemus
AATTGCTCGATGTAGGGTGGGCTGGTATATATAAAGGAGGGGAATGTGAGGTAATGGGTAGATAGACAGTGAGTAATTGATCTGCGGTCGGAGTATTATTGACGTTCGTTGCTATAGCGTTTGTTTAGCGCGATTGTTGAAGTTCAGTGTATCGGTTAAGTTATATTCGGAAAGAATAAACCAGTTTTATCAAGTAAAGGCTTGTGTCGCTTAAGTTTCGTCGGAACGAAGTTACGGAAAATTAATTAACACACGGAGACGTAACAATACCAACACTCACTACACTTAAAAGGTTTCATGTCACACACACACACCCTCACGACCCCCTTGCACCCCGTCACTAAAATCGTAATGAGCAGACAGTAATCGAACAATTTTATCTGGATAAATGCATTTTGGCTTTTATGACTCCTCCTTCTTCGAGAAATCAGGCGTGATGTAACGTAACACACTGGCTTTTATGTAGATTAAGGTATTTCATGGATTGTGGAAATTATACGATTTATATTTTTTTAGAACTCCGATGGGCTATCACTGCCCCGGTCAGGTAATGGTAACAACTGGTGGTGTTTTTTTTTAAGGCAAAGCTACACACTGGGTTATCCTGCACTCTGAACACCGCGGTGAACCGAACCCCGTATTTTAGCGTTTAGACCCTTAAACTTACCGTTGACCCATCGGAAGACACTTGTAACAAAATATCAAATAAGATTATTAAGGAATTTAAATTTTGATTAATTTATGCAGTTAGTTAGCGTAATATAGAAAATACTGATCGTCATTACCTGGTCGATTATATGATATAAGAAACGTACGATGAAACACTTAGTAAATATTGTTGTGATGTGTTCCATCGTTGGGCGGGTTCTTTTGGTTTATTTGATATAATAATGCCGAGTCTAATTCACTGTAACGTTAACGATTTCCCGCTGGCTCAGCGGTAAGTTTCACAGCCTACAACGCTAAAATTTGGGTACTAATACTTGCTGTGGACAGAGAACAAATAGACCAACTTTGCCATAGCTTTGCGCTTAATAACAATCCAACTGATTTTCTAGGCCATGTTCATTTTGACACAAGTTGTAGGCCTAAGTTCACAACTAATGTCTCAAAAGAAATTTGTCGCTAATATTAATAATACCCTGCCTAACTTACAGAAATAAACTTACTTGTAGTTGTACAGTTCCACGGCTAATCAATCGAGTAACTGAACAAACGTGATAATTCTCACTGAATAATTTTTTGACACTGATCTTTACTCTCGTACTAAATACTTCACTAACTGTTTGCTCGTATTTCTAAATAATGTACTCTCGCCTACTAGATATTAGACAAAAAAAAATCCATTATTAAATCATCATTGTCAGCAGCTCCTTTTGGCAAAGAAATAAATTACAAGATTGAAAATATAGCTTACAACAATAAATAAATGTATTCTTAACTTTGTTTAATGCAAACTGGAGTTTATTGCGAGACATTTTTATAAATGTAAATATAATAACAGCCTATATCTCCAGAATGTATCTTTATTAACTCAATGTTTCGCTAGTACAGCTTCGTCAGGAGCTATAGATTTCCAACCAGTTCACTGATACAGTTGAATCTAAACTGGAGCACCGTTAACATCGATACACGTGTTTAGACCCACCACGGGTATCGAAACCCGGATTCTAGCGTTGTAAGTCCGCAGACATACGCTGTGCCACTGGGGGCTGGTAAACATATTATGTATTTAGTATCATTGATTTGGTTTGTTTCAACAATTTAAATTCACTTAATTTGATCTTTACTTTCTAAACACGTGTATCGATGTTAACGGTGCTCCAATTTAGATTCAACTGTATCAGTGAACTGGTTGGAAATCTATAGCTCCTGACCAGAGCACAGATAGCCCATTGTGTAGCTTTGTGCTTAATTACAAACAAATATGTTTACCAACAGGTAAACTATTAAAATAATTGGATATAGAATAGGATACGTTACGTATATAAAATACCTCCTCATACTTGTATCTGTAAATATTATTTCATCCTGTTATGTTAATATATACACAAAACAAT
>NW_013669058.1:14252-17062 GCF_000517525.1 Limulus polyphemus
CTATCTATCAGACTAATTATCTATTTCGTCTTTTATTTCGCCGAGTCTTATATAACTAAAAAAGAAGGGCGTCTAGAATGCACTCGGGTCTTCATGATCCTTCTAGAAACTCATCACGTGTTACCAGCGTCATGTGACTTCCGCTGTCGTAATAATATATTTTAACCATTATGAATGTGTATAGAGACTTCGTCAAAGTTCCAGACATTAACATCTTAAAAGTACTATTAATGTCTCTACAGTAAAAGCCAACCTTTATATTTGTTCATTTCAGGTTTATTTTTCGTGATTAAAATGCATTATTTAATTTTTCTGTCCAGAAAATTATGACATTTAGATAAGATGTTATCTGCTTGTGGTATGTCATGTTCTTATCCATAATGTTCCGCGATGTCAAATATTCGATCATGACATAAATATAACAATTATCAAGGTTGGCCTTTAGTGTAGATATATTAATAGCATTCTTAAGATTTTAATATCTTGAACTTTGACGAAGTCTCTATACACCTCATAATGGTTTAAAGATATTTTCAGACATTGTTTTATGTATGTATTGATATGATAGGATAAAATAATACTTACAGATACAAATATGAAGAGATATTTTATACTAGCTGGAGTACCCGCCCCCTGGACGGACGTTATGTAAATTCATGATTAATGAAAGGTTATATTAGGACATGAAAAGTTGCTTACCTTATATGTAATTGTAAAAAACGCCCATAAAAACTGCAAAGCACAAAATGTGAAACTGCAATTTTGTATGTATCTCAGCATGGATCCATCAAACCTTCATACCAAATTTGGTGAAGATCCATCAACAGGGGGCGAAGTAGTGGTAAAAAACGCCCATAAAAACCGCAAAACTGGACATTTTTTATATATCTCCCGATGGACCTAATGAACCTCCATACCAGTTTTGGTGAAGATCCATCCACACTCTGCCAAGTAGTTACATAGACAAACAACAGACAGTACTATTATATTTGTATAGACTAGCTGGAGTACCATTTTTTCTCAATGTAACTTTAAAAGTGGTCTTAGTTATTCTTGAAATAGGTATGGTTTGGGGATGTATTTTATTCAAATCTAAAATGTACACACATACTTATCATAATTTGAATTATAAGTATAACTTGGACGGGAATAACCTTAACAGTGTCAGAAAAGAAACGGATCTTGGTGTAATATTTGATCAGTCTCTTAATAAAGCCACCCAAGCAGTGTGATGTTGCTAGTGGTAGGACAAATAGGATTTTAGGCTGTATCTACAGAAATATTGATTACAAGTCTGAAGAGGTTATAAAGTCATTGAATACGTCACTGGTTAGGCCACATTTGGGATATTGTGTACAGTCTTGGGCTCCTTAGTTTAGAAAGGACATTGAATTGTTGGAAAGGGTTCAGAAGAGGGTTACTAGAATGGTGCCTGGGATAAAGGGGTTGTCATATGAGGAAAGGTAAATATATCTGAAATTGTTTTCTCTTGAAAAAAAGAAGCGTTAGGGTGGATCTGATTGAAGTATTTAAGATTGTGAAGGGAATTGATAGTGTTAATGCATCATCTTTTTCGTACTTAACAATGAGAATAGTGGGCTAGGGACACAAATATAAAATTTGGCAAGGTAGTAGTTATCTTCAGCTAAGATAGTTTTATTTTTTTTAACAGGGTGGTTGGTCTCTAGAATGGGTTGCCTTCTGATGTTGTGGAGGCAGATATTTAAATACGTTTAAGAGAAAGCTTGATAACTATATGAATGATAAGGGCTGATTTTAAGATTCATTTTTATTTGTTTAAGTCATTTTAATTTAGTTTAGAGGATGGAACAACCAAGATAGACCAACAGGTTCCATGTTGTCCCAAAACGTTATGTTGTGTTAAAATACGATCATATTTATGTCCAAATGTGTTTCATATGTAAATACTCAAAACTTTTAAAATTATAATAGTCTCCCGGTGGGACAGCGGTAAGTCTACGAACTTACAACGCAAAATCCGGGGTTCGATTTTTTCGCGGTGGAAACAGTAGATAGCCCAATGAGGCTTTGTTCAAAAACAAACAAGTAAATTATAATAAAATTCTACGAATAAACAAGTTCCAATCACCTACAAATGAAGTGTAAATTCTGCAACTCGATAATCTCTACGAGTATTGTTTGTTTGTTTGTTTTTTAATTACGCACAAAGCTACACAAGGGCTATCTGTGCTCTGCCCACCACGGGTATCGAAACCCGGTTTCTAGCGTTGTAAGTCCGCAGACATACCTCTGTGTCACTGGGGGGCTCTACGAGTAATGAACAGTTGGATTTACATTCACGCACTGAGCGTGAGACCCGCGCATCTGGGCGTGTTTTTTCGCTCACGTGCATCATTAGAAATATCTTACGGTTAGGTCAAATTAGCAGCTTTCTCTAACGTATTATGGTTGGTTGACCGGCTGGATCCATGCCAAATTTAGTATCACATTGATTTAGAATAACGCGTCTCAAACGTTTTCATTACGTGGACGGCTCGCTGCCTCCCGAAACTGTTACGGATCACAATAATGCAAGTACAACGAAAATCCATACGATATATATATATTCTTTCAGGTTTTGTTTATTTTCGTGGATCGGCAAGGTGATAGGGAAACGGATCTAGAAATTGCTACAGACTGCACAATTTTGCTTCGTTGAATAAGAAACGTTTTCGGGGAGCATACCTCTGAACCCCCCAGGAAGGCGACTGTCTTTGGCGTTCAGAACAGTATATTGAGCGTTAAAATGTTATTTTTAGCCGTAGCATAGTGGCTCATGGAATGACTTC
>NW_013669058.1:18063-22558 GCF_000517525.1 Limulus polyphemus
CCCCAACAAGTCCAGACTAGTCAAACTAACCAGCACATATAATAATAGGTTGAACACAACTAAGAATTATCCCAAACAAGTCCAGACTACTCAAACTAACAAGCACATATGGAACGATCACGAGATTTAAGGAAAAGACGTGAATGTTCGAGAATGACGTGGCGTGATACTAGTCACGTGACTTCGATGTCGTAACAATATTTTTAGTTACTATATTTTGACTGTTCTTCATTGAAAGTTCATTTCATTTGTGATATGTGAGTATATCATGTATTCTGTATATTATTCTTTTACACCATCTTTAGTGACGTATATATATATTTCATGTAGTTGTTTCTATGCAGAGAGGCATAAATGTATTTGGTCCAGAAAACACTGGAGTTTCTCAGTTATAGTGTGAACATATCTTCCTCTCCATGTGAATATCAGATCTCAGCTTCTCTTCGAGTAAAAATGAAGAGACATTCTTTAACTGAAAACGGAACAACATCAACATGTCTCGGCTGATGAATGCTGAGAGAGAGTGATTGGTCATGTAATAACACAATTTTAAGACAAACAAACAGGTTTCATATAAGCCTAAAACATCATTTCTACGTGGCTTATATCGTGACTGGGTCTGCAGAGATACGACTCAAGAAAACAAAAGCTGAAGATCTAGTTACTGATCCAGAAAAGTGATCGTCTACTTGTATGTGCAGGTACCCAAACTTTATTATGTGTGTAATAAAGATTGTCTTTACTGTCCTTCAAACGGGTCCAATCTGTTTATTTCTCATTAAAAACTCAGTCAAGTTTTCAGATTCAAATAACTCAGCTCACTTCCTGTTCAACCCTGGTTTATTGGAAGTCCTATCCTATACTTGTGCAGAAATCAGTTTGTCTGAGAATACCACACAGTGATGATCATGGAATATGTAAAATTATAGCTTTTAATGTAGTTAGTTTACTTTTTATTGAAATATCGTTTTCAAAACGGCAGTATTAAATTTGTTTTACAACTTTTTCTGTATGTTACTAAATCAAGATCAGTTATTCGTACTTTGTTGACAATATAAGTTTAATTTACATTTTTTTGAAATACTTTCAGATTACACTCTAAAATAGTTTAATTTTTGTTGTCTTAACTACACAATAACATTACATGCATATAAATTGTTCAAACTTTCATTCAAGTCTTAACATTTAAAACTATATTTTATTTGTACTTGCTTCACATAAGAAACACTAGTATTTACTAATATTGGTTCTCCAAATAAAGCAGTCTACCTACCCATTTTTAGGGTGTACATATTATTAAAATATATGTATTTTTTTATTTTCTAAACAAATGTGGTACTCAAACTTCAACTAAAATCAACAACAAATTTTACACATACAAATTACCTGTTGTAACTTAATCCCACTGATCAGATAATCAATACTGAAAATATTGTCTGTATTATCTACATTACATGTTTCATATATATAATTTTTCAGTATCTGTACAGTGAACGGATTTTAAGAACGTCACTGCTAAGAATTCTTTTATTATTACTGGATTCAGCAATATTGTGATTAGAAAACACAATAGTTTATTAGTAATAAAGTGTTTAACAATGTGAAAAAAATTATTACACAGCCATACTCTACAAAAAATTACAATATCAAAACCTGTCAAACAACATATTTTTTAAAAGTATAACAGTTTTAATAAATTACATTTACACATGAAAAATTTACAAGGATACCAAAAAATTGAAAGCATCTTAATTTTGTACAAAATTTTCAACAGTTAATCAATCATACAAAAATATATATTATAAATTAATTTTAAAAAAGTACACTATATATATATATATATTTCATTTTGGTCTAATAATAACGTAACCAGCTACAGTTGTAAAAACAAGCAAATTATGACCATTCTTTTATGTGATAAGTACAACTAGAGAATATTTATAGGATTATTTATTTATGTTCTTTAAACCAGTTTTTGTGCTTACATTTTCATCACGGATAAAACGGCACAAGAAAAATTTTGAAATTATCTTTATTCGTACTAATGTCAAGATGTTTTAGGTTGGTTTGTTGTTAAGCGCAAAGCTACAGTATGAGCCGTGTTCTGTCCACCATGGGTATGACAACTCTGTTTATAGTGCTATAAGTCTTCAGGCTTACTGCTGAGCCACTGGGGACCTTTTTATGCTAGTCACTAAGCTTAACTTCTGAGAAATTAAATTTATACTTAAGCTGTACTAATTAAAACAGATCTTGAAGCTCTCTAATCCTTACCATTAAAAAAGAATCTATTATTATGTGTTTGTATGTACATATACACATGTGTGTGTGTGAAAAAGAACAACCTATATTAACATCTAACATTTTCGTTTTCAAATTCGATGACGAGGAACCCACTTTGAGACTAATAATGGTTCGAGACGGCTTGAATGTGTAATGAAGAAAAACTTTAATATGAGTTTCACATAACAGCAAATGTACAATGTTTCGATAAGGTTTTGTCATCAGTTTTCAGGTATTATCCAAAACATGCAAAAAAACTCCTAAAAAGCAGCCCTGAATTCCAAATATCAAGAACTGGACTACTTACAAAAACTCAAACAGAAATCAGACCACCAACTAGCCTGCTACCTCAAACAAGATGATTACGGTAATATTCAACGCGCTATCAACCATTTTATCTAACATTTATTGTCTTCTTCTTCATTTCAACATAAATCCTATCTAGATTTGGAGTTGGCTGCTCAGGTATTGTTATTTTTACACTCTAGTAGCTAGCCTTAACAAGCATCCCTAAAGGGCAAGCATGTTCAGTGACAGGGATTGGAATCCATGGCCCTCAGATTACAAGTCGAGCACCTTACCAACCAGGCCATCCAACATTTATTATATAAAGGTCAAAATAACTGTTTACTTTTTCTGAACCTTGCTGTTTTAAATCCTCCAATGTACTGGTCAAGAAGACAGGTTAACAGTAAATTAATATAATTTAGAAGCTAGAAATGCTTTGAATCTTTACTTATTGAATGTCAGTGAAAGCAGTTGTGTTATCATAATTGAAGTAGATCTTCTAAACATCATGAGATATTTCTGGCATTATTGCTAAAGTAATGGTATCCAACTGTTTTTGTTTAATGACATTGCATATTCTTGGAGTTCGACTGGTAAATTAAATTAGCTACATTACTTACTCAGTTAATGTTTAGTTTTGATCTATTTAGGGAGCTTGTTTTGATCACAATACTTACAAATTATTACTGTGGTCCTAGAAGATGTACGAGTTTTTTGTGAATATTTGTCAATGTTGTTGTCAACGGTTTTACTAAAGCTGTTCATATTTCATCATAGATTTCAATGCATCATTAAAATTGAGTCTCTAAAAGGGTTTTACAGCCTTTTGGAAATGTGAACATTTATCTAATTTATTTTCCCTTTTGATGAAAAATGTTTCCATTCACATAAAGTAAACTGATCTAAGTTTACATCTGGTCAAAAGGTAAGTTTACAATTATCAGTAGCGAGGTGCTTTGCTTATAAACCCACAATAACATATATTTGGGTTGTAATGAACTATTTCACCAAATGGTTACAAACACATGTTGTTCTTGACCAGGAAGCAGAAACTCTAGCAAGGCATCTCGTTAATGAATTGTTTCAAGATTTGGGGTGCCTATGGAACTTCATTCAGATTGAGGAAGAACTTTAAATCAGACTTGTTTGTGGAAATGTGTCAGATCCCTAGAGTTGAAAAGATCAGGACAGCAGTCTTTCATCCATCTTCTGATGGAATGGTAAAGAGATACAAATGTACACTTTTAAATTAATTAGCCATTTATATGTATGAACATCAAAATATGTGGGATCAGGACTTCCACTGTTACTAATGAGTTACTGAACAGCAATACATGAAGCTACTGGCAACATGCCATCATCACTGATCTTCGGGAGAGAACTTAACGTGCCATTGGACCTTCTTTAATCCCATCTGGAGAATAGTCACTTAGCAGGGTGTCATTCAGAATAATTAGAGATAATAAAGAACACCAGTGATGTCATACATTATTTTATCTTTTTATCTAGATATAGTGTAGTCTTGTATATATAAGACCGGCCACGAAGTGACGGGGAGGTAATGAGTAACTTAATGTATGCGGACAGAATATTGTTGGCCACGTGAGACGTGAGTTATAGCGTTTGTTATAGAGCGACTGTTGAAATTAAGTGTATCGTAAAGTTGTATTCGGAAAGAATAAACCAGTTTTATTTAAGAAAGGACTTGTGTCGCTAAAGTTTAGTCGGAAAGAATTTACGGAAAATTAACTAACGACTAGAGGCGTAACAAATTGGTGTCAGAGAGTGAGACAGAAAAAAAAAAGAAGAAGAAGAATATGGAAACGAGAGGCGGCAAATCAAACTACAGCTTAGCAGATTTGATGGCAGCAAAAGAAACAAGAAGAACGAGAAGAGAAATTACAGCAGTTGTTGGAGGAAAAAG
>NW_013669058.1:23500-32429 GCF_000517525.1 Limulus polyphemus
TAGAATAATTAGAGATAATAAAGAACACCAGTGATGTCATACATTATTTTATCTTTTTATCACTATTATGTTAATGTTGATAAAGCTGGATTCCATTGGGGTGACATGGTATAGTTGTACGATCCCTACAACAACAGAGTAAGAACTCCAGAGTTAAGCAGATACTGAGAAGGGATATATGTTGTACTGAAGAGAATCAATGATGTGGTTTACAGAATCTACAAGGACTAAAAGTCTAAGCCAAAGATCATCCACAGTGATCATCTCTGGAAGTACATTAGTGAGAGAATGGCCAACTGGGTTCTTAAAGAGAAGACTTGCTAAAGAGCCCAGGGTTCCTGTCAAGACAACTTCCACAGGATAAAGCTGTTCATGCATTTGCTTGACCCACTACCTTGGAAGAATGGCCCTAGTGACAGGACAGCAAGTAATGATAAGAGACAAAAGGTCATCCCATCTATATATCATAACCCTTGAAAGAGGAACCTATCCAAAAGACTTGTTGGATGGGCAGTTTTGTGTATTAAGACTGTTCAAGAGACTTCACAATCCATGTAGGGAGCAGTGTTTTTGGCAACATTTTTAATATTTTAACTTAGATGTTTGTTTTTTAGATGGAGCATGTCATTACGTGATGACAATGATGCAATGCATCAAGAAATTTCATTAAAGTTAAGGCATCAATAGAATCCAGAAACACTGTAACATTTTGAAATAAAAGTACAATGTAAACACCAGATCAGTGAATTATTTAGTGATCAGTTAATTAATGAATGAGTTAATTTAATTTAGTGTCATTCAGTGACTTGGACAATGAGATTTATTGCATCTATTCAGTTACTTAGTAAGTTACTCAGTGTGTTTGTTATTGACTTGTGATTAGTGAAGAAATTCTGCAAGTATGTTTATTTGTGAGTTAGAAATACATTATTTTTGGAGTTTTTTGTTAAAATTTTGTTTATAAAGTTAGGTCTACAAATGAACGTAGCCCATATCAAATGTTATTAAAGAAAATAAGTTAATTTCTTATAGTTACATGTGACTGAAATTGGCATTATTTTTATCAAATAATACAAAAGAACCTACCCAATGATAGAAGACATTACAGCAATATTTTCCTCAAGAAGACAGCAAGAAATAATTACATATTATGTGGCTTACATGATAGTATTCATTCGTATATTAATTATATGCTGAATATACATGTTATGTTCTCAAAATATATGAAAGTTGCTAAATGGTCTTGCCTTTAACAACTGTAACAACCAATAGGGAATCACAAATCATGGGTCAAGACGTACTCATGGATCCAAAGTGCCAGCTAACTGGTCGTGATTCTGATTGTAAAAGTTCAGGTAAGTTACCAGTAGACGATAAACATCTATCTTCTCTGAATAATGAAGTCACACAACTACATGAAAACCTTCTTACATCCTTCCCGATTCCCAGGTGGCGTTGTCTGGAACATGTTGGGACAGTTTTGGGAAGCATGAGCAAAGACCTGTCTTTAAACAAAGCACTGATGAAAGGTAAATCCATATCAACACTTTTCTTCTGCAATTGATCCAACTCAACAAGTGTCTTGTGGGAAGCTTGAGAAGTATGCTGGTAACCTTGAATGAACTCTTGTTGTTTCTGAATACAAACATGAGAATGCTGTACAAGAAATCATGTTAACGTAATATTTTTGGAAATTCTCTAAACTAATAATACTCCATTAATTTTAAAATAATTTTAATCTATAAAAATTCTACTTATTAAAGTTGAAAACTACCAATTTTGTACTCAACAACAACAAAAAAAAAAACTCAAGGAAATATAAAAAAACTTAAAAATACATATTAAAAGATTGTATGTATTACAACTTGTCATACATCTGTATTAAGTGTCAAACTTTGTTTATTACCAATACTAAATATCTTTATCTGGTAAGAATTCTTTACATTTCAGATGACCAGTTGCATGATCTGATGTGCAAATGCCTATTATTGCAGTCCATGTCTACAGAGACTCATTTGGTACTACAGACTTTGCAGCTGAATAAATAATTAGAAAATGCTTGTTAACAAAATATATTGTTTGTTTGTAGTTAAGCACAAAGCTACTAAAAGGGCTATCTGTGCTCTGCCAACCACGGGTATCGAAACCCGGATTAGAGCGTTGAAAGTCCGCAGACATACCACTGTGTCACTGGGGGCAACAAAATATATGATCACTTTGAACTCTAATGCAAGTTGAACATAGATGTGACAACCTTAAAAAGCAAATAAGTGAACTTCTGAGAGTAATATGATCCACTCCTTCATCAGAGCTTATACCACTTCATTAACACTGCTTGGAGGTAAATACATGTTTCCGAGCACCTCCTAAGAGCATCACGTGCATCTTTGTTCAAATTAAAATTCACTAAGTCCATTTGTTCAATACCCTCTTCTGGTATTAAGACACACAACTACATGAAAACCTTCTTACATCCTTCCCAATTCCCAGGTGGAGTTGTCTGGAACATGTTGGGACAGTTTTGGGAAGCATGACCAAAGACCCGTCTTTAAACAAAGCACTGATGAAAGGTAAATCCATATCAACACGTTTCTTCTGCATTTGATCCAACTCAAGAAGTGTCTTGTGGTAAACTTGAGAAGTATGCTGGTAACCTTGATGGGCTTGTTAACAAAGGTTTAGTAGCAAATCCATATTTACTGACACTTGCAGCCTCTCTGCAATAAGATGTGTTTGACCAACTTCTAGCAGTCTAGCCAACCCATTGTTCTCTCCATAATGAATATGTCTAAATGTCTTTGTTGAAGTCCTGGTTCTAAGAATACTGTTGGTACCTCCACTTTTATATATTGCTGAAATGTGTGTATCAGATCATACAACCAGTTACCTGAAACTTATTCTGCATAAACCTGAACTCGGGAGTACCATTGACATTATTTATAATAATAATTGTTCCTTTTAACAACTAAAATACAGAAAACCCCAAATATCTATTAACTGTTTTAAGCAGTGTGTTTAAGAAAAAATTATGTTTTTCAGATCAAAGTTTTATTTACTAAACTTTAAAAATTATGAGAATTTTGTACCCAAAGATCCCAATTCTCCTGCTAACTTTGCTCTTTATACAAGAACAATAAAACCATTAGTTTATTGACTCAATATTTTTAAGTTATGTGATTTAATAGTTCAATCAACAGTACCTGGCTTGAAATATTTTCTTGAGAAACTATTAGTGAACCATTCCGTACAGATTCTTCACAGTTTTGGGTATGCTCTGAGTCCTTATTGTTTCTGTAACCTGGTGGAGGAGGAATGAAAGGAAACTCGATATCGGAAGAATGCATCCTAGCACTGTCTATTTCTATAGACCCATTCAAAGGCTGTTGATTGGTGTATCTTCTCAGACAGTCTTCAGCGTGATAACATGCATCACTGGATGGTGAAAGAGAAGACCACATATGTGAACTGTACAAGTTTGGTTCTGACTCGGTGGGGCTCATGCCATAACCAGAACTCATAAAAACTGTCATAGGTTGCTTCTGTTTACATGTCAGTGAGGAAACTCCAATTTTTGGACATCTACCTACAAGTGTCACCTCTGAATTATTTGTAGTGAAAGACTGGCCTAGTGATGGTTTACTTTCATTTGTTTCTTCCATATTGCTTAAAGTTTTCATGACAACTTCTGTGTTCACAGCTGAAACCAATGAACAATCACTTTGTTCAGATTTAGATAAGTCAAAAGTTTCCTCAGATCTGCCTGTCATTTTTATTCTTGGGAGAATGTTTGAGAGAAATTGAGAGAATACACCAGTTTTTGATATTGGTCTATCTTGACTTCTAAGATTACTACCAGATGTAATAATGCCTGATGCTATATCGTCCCTGTCAGTGCCTGAAGTTTTATGGTTACAGTGATCGTTAGCTGATGTGGTGATAAGCCGGGGTGCAGTGTCGGCATTTTGTTCTGACCTACATGGTCTTGTTATTTTCTCATCATTTGATAAACTATTTCTGCTTCCATTGCAGGAGTGAGAGAAATCTAAAGAGAATACAAAATGTAAAACTGGGATAAAGATTTTTGTACATAAGAACTTCATGAATCTGTAACTACATAGTGCAGTATATACACTATACCAAACACAGATTATTTCTATGGTAGCTGACATGAATCTGTAACCACATAGTGCAGTATATACACTATACCAAACACAGATTCGTTCTATGGTAGTTGACATGAATCTGTAACCACATATTGCAGTATATATATACACTATATCAAACACAGATTATATCTATGGTAGCTGACATGAATCTGTAACCACATAATGCAGTATATACACTATATCAAACACAGATTATTTCTATGGTAGCTGACATGAATCTGTAACCACATAGTGCAGTATATACACTATACCAAACACAGATTATTTCTATGGTAGTTAACATGAATCTATAACTACATAGTACAGTATATACACTATATCAAACACAGATTATATCTATGGTAGCTGACATGAATATGTAACCACATAGTGCAGTATATATACACTATATCAAACACATGGTAGCTGACATTACAAGAAAAGCTCTATCTACCCTACCTATATGGAAACTACTTCACCAATATTTTTCAAAGCACTAGTTAGAAATAAAACTTACATAAAATATAAACCTCCATTCTTTGTTACCTAAACTAAATATGATTTGTGAAAAGCTACACAATAGACTATCTGTGCTGTGTCCATCATGGGACACGGAACCCAAGTTTTAGTGTCATAAGCCTGCAGACTTACCACACCTGAACATAATGCTAAACAGCTCTCCTGATGCTAAGTCCTGTAGTTCAAGGTTTAATCACAGAAAAAATGTTATCTTTAATAATAGGAATATATTTTATGATTTACTAATGTACATTATAGATAGAATGAAGTTTAATTTACTGCCTGACTATAGACCATGCCTGTCCTCAGAATTTTTATTTAACTTAAATAATCCAGATAAACCAAAATTTAGTGACATTCCACATGAAATTATCAGCTTATATATATATATAAATATATGTAACTACTAAAATATAGAAATAACTTTTCAATCACTTTTAAAATTCCAAGATTAAAATTCTAACTTTATTTTTACTATTTTCTCTATTTGTCAAGTAACTTTATAAAAATATGTTGAGAAAAGTGGGTATAAAAGCTTCTAGAAACTTCCCAACTCTGTTGATGTAAACAAAATTCATTATATGTTTTAATCTACAGTCAATTACATTAGATTGATTTGCACTCTTATAAAATATTTAAAGGTAATTATATCTTCAGTAATTTTTAACTGATTTTTCTAGTGTTCAATCTTGTGAGATTATCCTTTATTTAAAGATTCATTACATGCATTAAACAAATGTAACAAACTGGTAATTAAAAGGCAATTTTATTAGTGTTGTTGATAGGATTTTTTTTTTTATCAATTCAAAAATTGTCTTATGGTAAGCTTGAGAAGTATGCTGGTAACTTTGAATGAACTCTTGTTGTTTCCGAATAGAAACGTGGGAACACTGTACAAGATGTTAATGTAATATTCTTTGAAATAATAATAATAATCAATTAATTTTAAACTTATTTTAATCTCTAAAAACTACCAACTATGAACCCAGCAAAAAATATAAAAAAATCAAGTGAATGACCTAAAACTATCCAAAACGAGGAAATGTTAGAGGGGTCAAAACCAAAGCACTAATATTTAGTTGACCAATTCGCATGTTAAGGGTCTTAAACAAGGCATTAGTAAACACTTGGGTTTTTCAATTCACTCAGGTAGCCATTTATTTCATTAATATATGGTTAACAATTATTATGTGGATAATAAACATAACCCCATTTCAGATCTTCTCTACGGTGTAGGTTACACGTAATATCAGAGAAATTAAACGTCTAGTTTAGTGACTATGATATTAGTGTTAAGTCTCACATGTTCCTGACTTGTCAGTACCAGCTAAGCAGTTGTTTTACCATCAAACCTGGGGACAATGAGATAAAACTACAACCTTATATGTTTTGTTCTTTTCACCACATACTTGTGTTCAAAAATGTATCGGAAGGATATCACAACCACTTTACTGTCATTCTCCAGTGGAATAGCCGTAAGTTTACGGAATTACAACACTAAAATATGGGGTTTGATTCCTCATGGTGGACACAGCAGATAACCCAATGTGGCTTTTCTCTAAAACAAACTTATTACCATCCACTTAATGATTGATAGTATAAAAAAATATACTAGTTTTTCTTCTTACTATGGTAATTTGTCTCTAAAAAAATAGCTTCCGTTTAATTTCTGATCACTACAGACAACTATAAAATATCTATCAAACTTACCTAGACCGTAACTTTCAGGGGAGGTATTTAATTCAGAATCAGAACAATCTTGTGACAGTCTACAACTGTGAAGGCTAGTAGTGGTCAGTGACTCGAGTGAGGCCTTAGGAGGTGACCTAAACCCTTCATCCACATCCAAGTCAGCTGTATAATAACATGTTTTACTGAGAATATCAAACTGTAGGTAACAGATACATTTTATGCTTTTGGATCAAAAATAATTTAAAATTTTTTAATGTGATTTTGACTCGTATTAACTGAAGTCATAATAACAAATTGTTAAATATTACAAGATGTTCAAACTACCAACTTGTTCTTAAGTTGTTCACTACTGGTGAAGTCCAGATATTGCATCTTACGGAGTAAATTTACATTCTTCCAGTTTCAACATTCAGTGTAAGAAACAGACCAAAAAAAAGATTGGGGTAATATCACCCATTTATTTATGAAAAACAAGTGTGACCCCAGCAAACAGTAGGATCAATTGAAACATTGAAGGTATTTTTTGTTTAAGTTTCTTTGTGTGACTCCTCTGTTATTAGGGACCGGGTAACCAATAAAACTACACATCCACATGCAAGTTGGCACATAAATAGCTATAAAACAGTGTTTAAAAGCCAGTATTGACCCCATCAGTAACTTTATGATTAAACGTTATTTATAAAGTAGATTTCTCAAAAAAAGAGATATTAAAAATATAACCAACCAACCCACCTCGTGAGCAATGACACAATATAACATGACTAGAATATAAAAAATGTTTCTAAATTTAAAAAGAACTTCTTTAAATTATTAAAATAGTACAAAAAACGTCCACATATTTGCACCCCAAAAAATGCAGACAATTATCAATGTCTCACCTTCGCTTAGTTCATGATTCTGAATTTTGTCTGATAAGATTCCAGATGATGTGTTGGAAGAAAGACTGCTAACATTTGACACTGGCTGATTGATATTAGAACTCACAGCCCTCGGATGATTTACTAAGAAGTTTTTAGAATCAGTTTTCTCCTGTTCCCAAGCCAAGTCCAAATTATCACTATAAATATATGATTCTCTGTAGTTCTTCTCTTCACCTTGAAAATACAAGAAAAATTATAACCTAACTGCAAGAGGTAGGCTTGATTATTTATGTTCTTTAACCAAAATACTTTTTAATTAACAAGGCATGCTTGTTCATGAGTCAGTAGAATACTGTAGTAACACAGAATAAAAATTAATTACATCCTGGATGACACATTATATATTACATCCTGGATCACGCATTATATATTACATCCTGGTTAACGCATTATATATTACATCCTGGATCACGCATTATATATTACATCCTGGATCACGCATTATATATATTACATCCTGGATCACACATTATATACATTACATCCTGGATCACACATTATATATTACATCCTGGATCATGCATTATATATTACATCCTGGATCACGCATTATATATTACATCCTGGATCACGTATTATATATATTACATCCTGGATCACGCATTATATATATATATTACATCCTGGATCACACATTATATATTACATCCTGGATCATGCATCATATACATCACACTATCTAGAAAATATCAAAATGTATTTCTTATATATTCCATTTCTCTACAACTTTATGGCAGCTTTGGTTTTCATGTGATTTGCTGATTTGAATATTAAAATTGTTTTAATTCAACATACTCAACCCTCTCAGTAGTGATTCATATTTTCTACTGGTAAAGATCTTTCTTCAGTTGCTAGAAGGAAATATTGTCTTTCATCTGGTGCACATGTCCTGCGGAATTGGATGTAATATATAATGTGTGATCCAGGATGTAATATATAATGTGTGATCCAGGATGTAATATATAATGCGTGATCCAGGATGTAATATATAATGTGTGATCCAGGATGTAATATATATAATGTGTGATCCAGGATGTAATATATATAATGTGTGATCCAGGATGTAATTACAAAAAACTGATCGCTTTTGGAAAGTATGTGACAGACCTCTCTGATGCAAACTATTCATACACTCAGATTGTACAAACATGCTCAAATTGGGGATTTAGCTTTGCCAAAACAGGTATGTCCTTTGTACTTAATATCATTAGAAAACAAAGGAAGTAAGCTGCAATAAATCATGCCCCAGCTATGGTAAGCAAAGTGAGTATTTTGTAACAACTAAAAATTCACAAACACAAAGATCCATGACAAAAGCCATCCATGTGTTTGTGGCAATGGTATACAACCCATCCATGTGTTTGTGGCAATGGTATGGTATACAACCCATCCATGTGTTCGTGGCAATGGTATACAACCCATCCATGTGTTCGTGGCAATGGTATACAACCCATCCATGTGTTCGTGGCAATGGTATACAACCCATCATGTGTTCGTGGCACTGGTATACAACCCATCCATGTGTTCGTGGCAATGGTATACAACCCATTCATGTGTTCGTGGCACTGGTATACAACCCATCCATGTGTTCGTGGCAATGGTATTCAACCCATCCATGTGTTCGTGGCAATGGTATTCAACCCATCCATGTGT
>NW_013669058.1:33292-35132 GCF_000517525.1 Limulus polyphemus
AACTGTGTCAGTTCTACAACAGCTTTCCATGGGAGAATTTAGTGATAGTACAGGGGAATGACCCACAACAATATGTAACTAGGGAAACAGCACTTTAGCCACATTTTAAATCCAGATATCTAGATTTTAAACCTGTAAACATTCCCAAACTTTCTTATCTGCAAGAATTTAGAAAATTTTATGAGATGAATAAGAAAATTCACTTTTCTGAACTAAAAGGAAAATAAATACTTTTGAAAGTAAAGAAAGAACAATTTCATTTTCAAAACCAAGCCAACATCAGTATATGTAGTGTACAATTCAGAATAAATAAATGTTGAATTGTTGAGTCAAAAAAAAACATTATAAAATACTGAACTGACCATCAAGTTTCAGTTTCTTCATTTCTTGTAACTTAGGCTGGATAACCATGCTAAATTGATGATTCAGTTTGCAGAGAAAAAGAATGTTTTTGGTTACTTCTTCGGAGTTGCCATAGTAGATGAACTTTCTACTTTTGTGTTGTCCAGGCATGATGATTTCAAACTTCTTTTTCTGAAATGACAGTTTACTATACAGTTAGTTAAGGTGATGATAGTTGTAAATGCTGGTTAAATACAATTCACTGTATATACAGTACTCAAGCTGCACCAGAATGCCGTTCCAGCAGTTACTTTGATAGCCTGAACAGCATTCCGACACATTTTGAAACCATTTTTGACAATAAACAAAAATGTTTTTACAGCAATCTATGTTCAAATTTGACATTATACACAAAGGCTTTAAACATTATGGTTCAATTAAAATAAAATGGTTAATGGTTTCTTAGATCCAACCATACTGTATTCTGCTTCTTTGTTGTCAAGTTCCCACAAACAGAAAAAATGCATGCTTCATAAATCTCAAAGGCAGATTTTACACAAAAGTCTTGCCCTAACCAAGATCTTCTTTGATCAATGCAGTAAAAATGAGCAAAGTTCTGTTTTTTTTAAGTACAGTATCAAAGTACGTGCGAAAAGAATTTAGGAAAATCTGACTTAAAAACCTTGAAAACATTTAGTTTTTTCTAGTTCATAGAGCAACAACAAAGGCTCTCTTGATTAAAACACTGTCTTTCTCTCTCTCCTCATAATTTTACTGGACCCAAGACAGCCCTATAGCTTTCTATGTGTTCCATAGGAATGATAAAATAATAAAAGTGTGCAGCCAAATATTATAAACAAACCCCAGAGGATTAAGGAAATAGGTGATCACTTTAAAGAAATATTTCAACACATAAAACAGAATGAAACATTATTTTTTTTTAATTTATTGTGTGTGTACACCGTACAACATTTTCCATACACAGGATTCAATTTGTATTTCCCTTTAGGCTCAATAAACCCTACATGTGTAAGGAGCAAATAAATAAATGTTCTATTCTTTTAACTGAACTAATACACACCACTGGTGAAGCAAACACCAAATCCGTACAGTATATACTTCTCTTTTTTGCATTCTATTACACCTGAAGTCAGACCCGCCAACAGGGGCCTCGGGAGGGGGGGCAACTGACTGCCCAGGGGCCCGGGTGATTGAAACCTGGTTATGCCGTAAAGCCCGCAAAGTATCTTTGGGCTATATCTTCATTTAATGATAAAACCATAATTTTTGGCTTTTCTCTGCATATAGACGCTTAATAAATTAAGAACGACTGAAATAATAATTTCAGTAATAATTAATATGTATTTGTTACTTTATAGATTTAATACATATTTGTTGTTACTTTATTAACGTTTTTATGCTTATACTGTAAGGTAAAAACGGCTGCTGTTATGATTTTATCTGGTTTACGAGCTAGTTGCGGTCCTAATTTAGGATC
>NW_013669058.1:35811-39030 GCF_000517525.1 Limulus polyphemus
GAATTGCATTGAGTCATTATTATTCACACCCTTATAGTATACATCCACAGCACAGTATGATCAGCTAATTAGTCTTGTGTTAGCAACAGTGGGTAAAATGTTGAATAATACCTTCTGAAAAAAAAACATACTTTTTAAATTTCACTAGTTTTTTTAAGCATTTTTTGTTTTAGTTTCTATTTTGATAAGTTATTATTTTAATTTTTTGTTGCAGCCATTTTCTTTTTAGTTTTCATTCAGTAAAAAACCACTTCCTTTTTTGGACTAAAACACTCTGTAAATGAATTGTTAAGTGTCTACTGAATCTTATATTAAACTCCTATCAAAATTCAACAAAGTTAAATACTTTACGTCTTAGCATACAAAAATCCATTCTTTTAAATGTCACATTAAATTCTTAAGTCATTTTTTGTTTGAATATCATCATATTACTGAAAACGAAAAGTTTAAAAATTCAATACATTTGGTGGTATGTAGTGTTCTAAGAGTGACATGTGAACTTGAAAATGTTTCTGTTTAAAAGTTAGAAACTGAATACTTACATCAAAGTGAAGCTTTGTTATTCCTGGCCAAGAAAATGATGAAAGACGTCTTTTGGTGATGCCAAGATTTTCCTGCCATAAAAATAACGTTATAATCTCAAAAGAAATAGAATGTGTTGAAATTAAAACACAAAGTATTTTACAACACAGGAAAGGGCTTTAAACTTATTATATACATGTTTAGGAATTATGTTAACAATCTTTATATGAAAAAAAATAATTTTGTTAACATAATTTCCAAACACCCTTTGAAAAATATCAAATATAGAAATACTATTATTTTATTTCCATCAACTATTTCAGTTCTCATCTTATGACTTAGTCTAATAGAGAATTTTTTTTATATGTCTCATTGTATCAAACTTTTACAGTATTCAATTAATAGTCTAGTCCAGAATTAATTTCCTTGTGTGATTTCCTATATTTACCAAGACTTTTACCGATTGTCAATATAACAGTATAGTCTCGTAAGTAAAATTAAAATATGATCTGTTTGTTATTTACTGGAACTTTTAACTTATTTTCTAAAACTCTCATTAGTTCTCAGTCCTGAGTAACCATATGTACAATTACATACAATACAAGATTTAGTTATTTACACGGTTCTTAAACAAAGTTAAAAAAAAATGTTACGAAAGATTTGATTAGACATATTAGTATTAAATCACCGTAACGACCTATATTAAAGTTAATTGTCAATTTTAAACTAAATTCATATAATTAAAATGTTCTGCAAAAGTCAGACAACATAAATAACAATTTTTAATCTTTAAATTAGGTGGTAATAAAAAACACTAATGAATTAATGGATTTTTACCTCATAATTTAATGGATTTTTACCTCATAAATTTTAATGGATTTTTACCTCATAAATTTTATTGGATTTTTACCTCATAAGTTTTATTGGATTTTTACCTCATAAGTTTAATGGATTTTTACCTCATAAATTTCAATACCATTGCAGCAGATTCCGAGCCAAACATCGTCAAACAGCTTTCCTTTCTTTCTCTTCACAGAGAAGAGATGCATGTTATGAGCAGCTTTTGTGTCAGAAGCTTCTTTGATGTAGTATGCCTGAGCTTCTGTTTTACTCAGTCCCCAGTTATCTTGATGCATTTTTGGCAAATGTTGTATAATATATTTTTCTCCAAGTCTTTCAAGAATCTATAATTCAAAATATTTCAAATAGATAAGTGAAATCTATTTCAAACATCTAAAGAGAAACAGAAGTCAAGATGATGACACAGTAAAATATGTAGAGTACATGAGCCTGTTTCAGTCTCATCAGTTTTTTTTATTTTTTACCCTGTACAGTAAGTTATTTGTATTTTATTGCAATTTTGAGATTGAAAATAGTCTCATTTTGAGAATTTATTGTGTAAAAAATAGTCGTTGTTTTATAAAATGTGAGTTTTTTAACATCAAACTTGAACATTTTTCTGAATATAAGAGCTACCCTAATCAGTTACTTTCAACAAGATGTTAGTCTATTGTCTCATGCATCATTTAAGTGAAAAGCTATTCAATTTATATGTAGTTAAATCTTGAACTGTCAAACTTTCTATTCTACAAAGTGAGTAGAAAAGTTTCACCATCAACTTATTATAGAAACTGGTGTTTTAGATCTTGAACTGTCAAACTTTCTATTCTACAAAGTGAGTAGAAAAGTTTCACCATCAACTTATTATAGAAACTGGTGTTTTAGATCTTGAACTAGTCAAACTTTCTATTCTACAAAGTGAGTACCTAAATATTGTATAAATCATCAGTAGACAAATGGAGGGATTAAATATTCATTTTATAAGCCTTGCACTCTAATTCAATTACATAATATCTTAATGTTCTTCCTACTTTTCCTAATGGAACGAAACCATTTTTTGTTTTACACAGAAATATTCCACAATCATCAAAAAAGTACTTTTAATTTCAACAACCAACCTAGTCTACCAAGGTTCTTACTCTCTCACAGTCATCTGTACTTTCTCTACTCACAATCAAATTTCACATTTATCACAGGTTAAGCATTTTTATCATTTGTTAAAGTAAGAAACACAAAACGTAAAATTGAAATAAGTTATCACAAGCATGAAACACTGACCAAGAAACTTTTATAATGGTAATTAACTACCATATTTCATTTTTTCTTAGCTAACTTAGCATTGTCACACTTATCATGATCTCCTAAAACTGACATCTTAGACGTTATCTCTGTATTTCATATGTAAATGAGGGCTTTTAAATTCCATTTTTGAGTAGTGAGGTGAACAATTTATAGATGTTACATAACATTACTCATGAGATCCTTACAACAACAACTATTTTATTGGATAGTCAACATGGTTTCACTAAGGGAAAATTTTGCCTTACAAATATTTTAATATTCTTTGAAAAGATTACTGCTTATGTAGAAGAAGGTAAGGATGTAGATTTGGTGTATCTGGATTTTCAGAAAGTATTTGACAAGTTGCCACATAAAAGGTCTGTACAAAAATTAGCTCTATAGGTGTGGGGGATAAGTTAGCAAACTGGATAGAAGAGTGGCTGGATGGAAGAAAGCAGAGGGTTGTTACAAATGGAGTTCAGTCAAATTGGATTAATATCACATGTGGGGTACCTCAGGGCTCAGTCTTAGGACCTTTGCTGTTTTTAATTTACATCAATCACATAGATAAAGAGA
>NW_013669058.1:39983-46269 GCF_000517525.1 Limulus polyphemus
TGCAAGATAATGTATGTGGGGTATCACAATTTGAATTATAAGTATAATTGGGATGGGAATAACCTTAATAGTGTCAGAAAAAAAAGGGATCTTGGTGTAATAGTCGATCAATCTCTTAATAAAGCGGTCCAAGCAGTGTGCTGTTGCTAGTGGTAGGGCAAGTAGGATTTTAGGCTGTATCTACAGAAATATTGATTACAAGTCTAAAGATGTTATATTTTCATTGTACAGGCCACTGGTTAGGCCACATTTGGGGGATTGTGTTCAGTCTTGGGCTCCTTAGTTTAGAAAGGACATTGAATTGTTGGAAAGGGTTCAGGTAAGGATTACTAGAATGGTGCCTAGGATGGAGGGCGTGTCATACGAGGAGAGGCTGAAATCTCTCAAATTGTTTTCTCTTGAAAAAAAGAAGAGTTAGGGTGGATCTGATTGAAGTGTTTAAGATTGTAAAGGGAATTGATAGTGTTGATGTATCATCTTTTTTCATACTTAACAGTGAGAATAGTAGAACTAATGGACACAAATATAAATTTTGACAAGGTAGGAGTCATCTTCAGCTAAGATAGTTTTATTTTTCTAACAGGGTGGTTGGCCTTTGGAATGGGTTGTCCTCGGATGTGGTAGAGGCAGTAAATTTAAACGAGTTTAAGGAAAAGCTTGATAGGTTTATGAATGATAAGAGCTAGCTCTAGAAAAATGTTTAAATTATTTTAATTTAGTTTAGAGGATGGACCAATAGGTCCCATGTTGTCCCAAAACATTATGTAATATTATGACACTGATAAAAACTTATCACTAAAGGCATAAAAAGTTAAAATTATATTTTAGAAAAAAAATCACATAAAAAAAAGGAAGATGCCATTTGAAGGAGTTAAATGTTTGACATGTGCTGGACAGCCCGAGAATAAACCTGAAAATGTCTTTCACTCTCATAAAGAGTAACATTCATTACAAACCCAGTGTTTAGTATTTTGTTCCTTGACTAAAAGATCACAGGGTATATTGTAGGCTGCATTTCTGTAAGTTACATTCTATAAAGAGACAATTATGACCTCTTAAAAAGGTATTAATAGATGAGTTCCAGTTATGTTACACCATTTCTTTAAATTTGTTCATCAGGTTGTACTACGTTAATGTTTGCAAAACATGTAGATTCAAGAAATCAATTTCAGATACGAAACCATATAACCCGAGCACTATCAAAAGCCACTTGAGTTATATAGTTTCATATCTGATTGTGTTTACTGTTAGAATACAGTTCATATCAGTAATGAACAGGTCATATAACATCACAAAATGTATAACATACCCACGAAGGGAAGTAAACAGATGGTTCAAAATATTTGCCATGATGCTTCCCTTTGTTCAGGTTTCCAACATCTGCCTGTAATGCATATGCTGCAAGAATGAAGGCTCTGTCGTCAGACAGAGAATGACGATACTTTATCACATTTTCACGTAACTGGAGGTAGTAGTGGTGTCGGGCAATTTTGTCACTGAATTCATAAATAAACACTGATTTTATTAACTTTTCTAACGAAAAGAAAATATAGAATTGAGGTAAAACAAAAAAACTGTACGTTTCACAAGTACATCACATATTTTCGACCATGGTTTCACCACAAAGACCTTTACTGATGAAACCATGGTGATGAATAAACCTACAGTTGTCTTGTTTTTCCTCAATTCTGTAATTATGGAGTTTTACCAAGTACCAACAGTTTCAAGTACCAATTGTAAAAGAAAATATAAATGGCATACGACAATCTTTTAACAGACATAGATGCACTAAAAATGGTATAACAATATAAATATTGTCAATGTCAGCTATAAAACACTGTGGAGATGTCAACATCTCTGTTATGAAAATATTTTTATTTACTAAAACTGTAAAGTAATTTACAATAGTAATCATTTTAGAAAATTATCAAGTTAAAGAGTTTCAAAAGCACAACCATACATGAAACTGAAAAAATGTAGCAGTTCGATAGATTTATGAAACTAATAAGACAACGTACCATCAAATGCATTTTAAAACTTGTATATCTTAGGCATATAAGTTTACCTGGGAAATATGTTTAACGAACTTTCTCAAAACTGTACTTCTTACCTGATGAGCAAGTGACTATCAACATAAAACTGGACAAGTAAATAAAGTGTGAGGTATGGTACTCCTGTAGCATCAACTCCCTAGGTGAGAAAATATACAACAGATCATCACGGGTATGTAGCATCATATATATAATGAAACATAAAATATATATATATATATAAATACTGTGTAAGTACAAACACGTGTGTATGTGTATGAATTTATAAACTATTCCCTTCTTTTTTTTTAACAAAACTTTCATTTAAAAAATTAATTTCTCCAAAACTTATCTATTTCACTAGATATTTTAGTTAACGTGTTCTAAGTTGACATTTACTGTACTGTAGAAAAAGAAAACTTGGAATACAATAAATCATTTTAAACACTGCTCTTTATAATTATAAAGCACAGGTATATATATCCAGGTGCAATTACAAAACATTTTAAATGCAAGAGCTATTTGTCTGCGTGTTAATAACTTGGAGAACTCGTGTGCGAGTGTCATGTGACAAATGAGGAAATTCTACACTTTGTGGTATTAAAAGTTTGTGGAAAGAGGATATTCTTGTTTGTCTTTAAAAAAAAAAAAGAATCCATATTCGGCTAGTAAAAATGCCACACTTATTTTCTGTGCCATATTAAAGTATCCAGAAAATTCTTTTGGAAATTTTGTTTAAACAAGATAAGTAAAAAATTGGGAATTTACAAACCTTCAAACAGGGATCGTAATAAAAAAGTAAGAAACAAGACTGGAGATAATCTAGACATTATTTACTCAAACTACAATCCCCTATTTTAGCTCCATGCTGTAACCTAGAATTACATTTGGTGGAATCAAACTAGGGGTTTGTAGTTTGAGTAAATAATGTCTACAGTATCTCCAACTTTCTTTCCTTACTTTTTTTACGATCTCTATTTGCAGGTTTGTAAATTCATAATTTTTTACTTATCTTGTTTGCTGGCTTTTTTTATGCTCAACTATGGGCAAAGGATTACTTGCTATGATAGCTAACTTTATACATTGTAACAATAATAAACATAGCTAGTAACTAGCTGATACAGTTCATGATGATTTACTGTAATTATTGACTATTTGATCACATTAGTTCGAGATGTAAAATGTTAAGCTGCAGCTGGAGAATATCATGGAGATTTATTTGAGGATATAGTTAGCATTTATAGTTTCTGTGTAACTAAATTCTCTATATATAATGCATAACAATGGGTAAATATATGTCTACAGACTAAAACAAATCCCCACAGTAAGCTCATATAAAATTTTACCAGTAGAAAAGAAACCTTTTTAAATAAAACATATACCTCTAAAACATCGCTTTAAACACACTTTTTTGTCTTATAAAGTAATTATTTTACAAATGTGTGTAATAAAATTTAATATTCTGTGTATTGATTTTTTTTACTCCTTCATTTCATGCATAATTTAGAGGTTGGCTCCCTAAAAACACTGATTGTATAGTGTACAAAGCATTGAATATCTACATGTTACAGTCATCAAATGTTCATCTGTTACTGGCTGGTAATTCTTGTTTCACCCTGTACTTAAGCTTTTTAAAGGAATACCACACACCTGTAAAAAGACTAGCTACAAGGGGTAATGATGACATCGTTTACATTAATATTATGATGTTTTTTAGCTTATGTAAAATATAGAAGAAACAAATCTACTTTTCAATAGCCCTACAACCTTCACAGTACCTTATTTAGTATTCTACAAAAGGTTTGAGTGCAATACACCAAACCGTTTTTGTCGCAGGTTGGTAAGTGAAAAATAATAACAATAATAAGAAGAATTATAAACGGGTCGATCTGAGCAGATTTTCTCTTCCTTGCAAGTCTAACATGCGTGCTTTTTATTGTGCATTTATATATGCATACAGCCTTAGAAATCAACAGTAAAGGTTTTAAAGTGTTGTTTGAAGTTCATCTTTACTGGTTAAGGTGCTTTTTGCTCGAACAATCTATTAGGGTTTCGTGCAATACCTTGCAATCCCGATTATAAACCACTATTGTGGTTCATGATATGTTTAGACAAATATGTTAAAAAAAAACAAGGTATCTATCTTTTTTACAGTACAGTGCACATTAAGCCTGGTTGGTTTAACAATACCTGAAAATATACATACATACAAATATCTATACATAGATATATAAGTTAGGGGCAACAAGAGACCCTTTACTAAGCCTAAAATAAAACACTCAAAGCTAGCCCTTATTATTCAAATTAACTGCATCTATCACATATGAAAGAACCCAATCGACAGGCCAACCACCATATTATAAAAATAAAGCTGTTTAAGCAGAAAATAACTCCTACCCTGCCAAGATTTATATTTGTGTCCCCTAGTCCTACTATTCTCACTGTTAAGTAAGAAAAAAGATTATGCATCAACACTATTAATTCCATTAACAATCTTAAACACCTCAATCAATTTCCCTCAAATTCTTCTTGTATATTTACTAAGTTCTTTTAGTTTTCTTTAACAGAAATGCTTGATACAGCTACTAAATCAAAACTTAAGCACCCGTAGAATATTTTGTACCTGATTTATTACAAATAAGAACTTCCAAGGTGTATGACAGATTACTTACCGATCCTGCTTGATTTCTCCATCCTTTTGGAGCATATTTAGCTAGTTTGATATTCTGGTCAATAAATATGTATTCTCCATCTGAAATAAGTCTTCAGAATTCAAGCTTAGAAGATATGAATATGTGATGAAATAAAACATTAATAAAAATCATATATTTGTGAATAATAACAATTTGCTGAAAAAAAGGCACAGCAGAATTCTGATAGCAATAATTATTCAATATATTTGACAATTTTCTTTTGATCTGAAAAATAATTCACTAAGCCTCATTCATACTCAGAATCCTTTTGTTTCTTATTCTTAACATGTGTTCAGACTTAATCACAAGAACATATACTAGAAGTTTCAATGCTCACACTACTACACAAAATATCTTACGCTCAAAATCTTAAAAAACATTTAATTTTCCTTCTTGAATAGCAATTAATATTTTTTTTAAACTTTCAAGTTTTTTCTGTTTGGATTAACATCAAACTCTGATCAAAGTAAGATACCTAAACAGATCAGAACTAAAAGTTAACCAAACTAATGAATATAATTGATTGAATATACATCTCTCATGTTCTTACTTGGTTAGATTGTACTGTTTTATCAGTGGGTACCCTCATTATTAACAACATTTTCACTCATAATTCTAATATTATCATATAGGGTTCAGCCAGTTTAGAAGATTTAGATTAGTCCTAATTCTATATAATAAGCTAGAAATACAAAATAATTGTTATAAATATATAACTCTAAAAAAGGGAAAACGATAAGAACAAATATATATCTATATCTTTAACATTATAACAAATACATTTAATGACAGTAATATTAAAGACACAATACAGTATAACTAACTTACTTACAGAACACATTAAAACTAGTTGTTTGCTTCATGCACTATCATAGATATAATTTTCCTATAAGATGGCAATTTTAAAATGAATTTATATATATACAATAGCCAAATGTATATATCAAAATGCTTATTTTTAAGAGTACATTACACAAAAATTATCAATTTTTACAATTTATTACTAATATCAACATCGATCCACATGTTGAATGGTCAACTGAAAAAACTTAAGAATAAATAATTTTCATTTTTATGAGGGTTGGTTGGTTCGTTGTTTGAAGTTAATCACAAAGCTACACAATGGGCTATCTGTTCTCTGCCCACCACGCGTATCGAAACCCAGATTCTAGCGTTATAAGTCCGCAGACATATCGCTGTGCCACTGAGGGGCTTTTGTGAGGGAATTGCACAAAAAAATTGGACTAGCTCCATCAACTGATTGAAAGAAATATTTCAAATATAGAAGCATGAACAGAAAAAATTAATTCGGAGTAACTCTTTCGTTTGTTTGTAATTAAGCACAAAGCTACACAATGGGCTATCTGTGCTCTGCTCGCCACAGGTTTCTAGCACTGTAAGTCCTCAGACATACCGCTGTGCCACTGGGGGTGGGGGGGGGGGAATTAATATAAAGAGGTTTATATATACATTTCTTTTTCTTTTTTTTCATGTCAGTATTATATACATGCATAATTTTATTGTATCATGTCGAATAAATTTATTTGAATTGAATATCTTCAT
>NW_013669058.1:47157-50140 GCF_000517525.1 Limulus polyphemus
ACTTCTTATAGAAATGACAGCTGTCAAAAAGTTCTCACTTCAGTAGTGGCTCTTTCTTGCACTCAGTAAAATAACAAGGAATGGTGACATCCAGCAGAAAAATTCCTGTTGGTTACTTAGTGATTCAGAGTGCTCTATTGTGCTGGATGAACCTATTGCATTGAAAATCAGATTTTTGCCAATAATGCATTGTATTCAGTCTCCTTTGTAATGCAATTTTCATTACAAAAATAATACATGGAATGCCAAAAGACAGTTATAAATGGCCCACTAGTCAATCATATTGCATGTATGCTCTGATCCAAGGGATTGGGTTGACATCACATTTTGTATTCATTCTTCAGTATTTTTTGGAAAATTACTGTTGAATTGTTTCAACAGGCATCTGCTAGTATGTCATAAAACCTACAACACCTAAATACTTTAAAATATTAACATAAGAGTTGTTATATACCTCCTACATGTCTATACAATAAATTCTAGAATTATGACCCATTCATAACTTTTTAATGTCAAAACAATCTCTGGCCCTTGCTATTATGTACCAAGAAATTAGTTTCATGTTTCAGAGCACATTTCTAAGCATATTTACACATGTTGATTCACAGGTCCTTCTGCAGAAAGTTATAATTTATTTTTCTTGTGCTACATAACTTTGTTCCCAAGTGTAATATCACAAATCAGCTTATTTAATGTCTTTTAAAACCATAAATATTATTTAATTTTTAATTCATAAGTAAAACTTTTTTTTATCACTTTATGACCTAAATTTAGGTTCAATTGATACCATGCTGCTGTTAGTTACTTTAACATTGTGTGCAAATCTTCTTTGAAAGGATGATAATATTTTGTCAATCCATTTAAGCACGACATAGGTTTTACTAAACCAGTTCTTTTCAGTTAAATGACATGAAAAACAGTCGGCAAGAATAAAACTGAAATACACAATCCTAAACTAGATTTTAAATGGAATAAAAACATAAAAACTCTGACATGAATATTATAGATATAAATAAATAGAAAATGAGTTGGATAATCCAGGACCAAAAACTGAAATATAAGTACTAAACTACTTAATGGTACTGGTTGAATGTTTTACTTCTCATCTTGAGGAAATTTAAGGCTTTCCTGGACTGACTGAAACTAAAATCCTCCTTTCTTTCAAGTAATCCTAATAATAACTGAAAACTCATGTTCTTATTTCCACTTAACTTACATAAAGGTTAAGATAGGTTAACTTACTACTCAACATGGCTAGACCAAACAGCTTGGTTTCATTTAAACCCAGGTAATTGCAAACTTCTGCAAGCAAGTCCTGTCCTTTACTTGAAACCTAAAGTTCAATTGCATTAATGAATAGGTTAAAAGCCAAATTTCAATGACAGAACATTTCATCTAACACTTGTATCTACTGTTCTGCATTATAAATGTAGTTTTATAACATCTTCCTTTTGTACACATCTTTATTAACACTCTTTCAAAGATCATGTTTGTACACATCTTTATTAACACTCTTTCAAAGATCATGTTTGTAAACATCTTTATTAACACTCTTTCAAAGATCATGTTTCTACACATCTTTATTAACACTCTTTCAAAGATCGTTTCTGCACACCTTTATTAACACTCTTTCAAAGATCATGTTTCTACACATCTTTATTAACACTCTTTCAAAGATCATGTTTGTAAACATCTTTATTAACACTCTTTCAAAGATCATGTTTCTACACATCTTTATTACATTGCAGTAACAAAATCATCAGATACATTTTATATACTACCACGTTTGCCTTTTAAGAGTTACTTCTGGTATCTTCCATTTACTTAAGTTGTAGCAAATAACTATCAATTGTGCTACACAAATATTTTTATACTGTAACTACTGCACAGTCACTGTTTATACCGTAACTACTGTACAGTCACTGTTTATACCGTAGCTACTGTACAGCTACAGTCTGTACTGAAATTACTGTATCACTGTGATGTGCAGCTAAATCATGTGTTTGTCTTAATATTGTATAAAATCCGAAAAGTTTTATTTATTTATCCATATATATGCACAATGGTCATGAAAGTTGTTAAGTTCCTTTTGCTCTAGCTACCCATTGTTTTATGTCATTTATCTGAGGTACCATCATTGTGTTCCTATAAGAAAGATTTCTGCTATGTGTGAAAGTAGACAGCTATCTTTACCACAGGCAGGTCAGCTGATATCTTGAGTATATAACCTCCCTTATGTTTCAGTGGGAATGACCAACAGTCACATGGGTAGCATTATTGTTTCATTTGTATAATGTTATGTTCTCTTAGTCTGAACGGATTTTTGAGATTTAAATAACTTATTCAGCTACTTCAACAGAGTCTGATAAAGAACTCTTTCTCTCCAGTATAGTCACTGTCTCCTGTCCAATAATTATACACATCACCAGATTGTATTATTGAATAAAAATTATTTGATTGCGTTTTTATATTGTGTTCAGTCTTTCTTTCACAAACTCAGTCAGGTTCAGAGAATTCAGAATTACTATGTAATATATCTATATAAATAAAATAAGAGTTTTGTCTGTACATTGCTTAGAATAGTGTACTTTTTGCACATCTTCACGTTTCATACACCAGAGAAGCCGAAACAAGCCTTATCTCAATTTCTGTCTGTCTGTCGGTAACGCTCGCGGACGTGTTTTTGTTCGCTTTTCGCGGGAAAACGGGTGCACTAATTTTGATGAAACTTTTTTCTTTGTTTAATACATGTGTAAGAAGGTTATAGGCTACTTGAAACTGTCATACGCCTTTTGGAAAGAAAATGGCGGCCGCTCAAAAACCTGCTTTGATGCGGTTTTGGACGTGATTTTGTTCGCTTTTCACAGGGAAACGGGTGCACTGATTTTGATGAAACTTTTTTTCTTTGTTCTATACATGTGTGAGAAGGTTAAAGGCTACTTGGATTTTTGGAATTCACCTTAGGGCTCCGCCCCACGGGTCT
>NW_013669058.1:50940-54786 GCF_000517525.1 Limulus polyphemus
ATGGTTTATATTGCAACTTGTTTACAGCTGTACGTTATGAATAGTGAGTGTACAGCATGGTTTATATTGCAACTTGTTTACAGCTGGACGTTATGAATAGTGAGTGTACAGCATGGTTTATATTGCAACTTGTTTACTGCTGTATGTTATGAATAGTGAGTGTACAGCATGGTTTATATTGCAACTTGTTTACAGCTGTATGTTATGAATAGTGAGTGTACAGCATGGTTTATATTGTAACTTGTTTACAGCTGTTTTATACTTACGTCCACAAGTATGTACAGCCTTTGTTTTGTCAGCAATACCAAACACACATATTTCTTCCCAGACGGACAGGTGGCAGTGCAAGAGTTGTAAACACTTCGCGAGGACTGTTTCATCACTAGCCTTTTTTCTCCCCGCTTTATTTTCACACTGAAAAACAAAGCAAAAATTCTACAGTACAGCAAAACGTTAAATAACTTCAATTTATGAATGATAAGAAAATGGATGTATGTGTCGGGGGGGAGGGGGGATCAATTACTGTATACACAACACAACAGATTTTAATTTACACTCTGACAAGAAAACATATTATACTGTTTTATATTTTTCTACAAATGAAAATATCAAAGTTCTGAATTTTAAAAACAGTTCATAAGTGGTTCTGTAAATATCATTTAACACTGTCAATGGCTTTTAAGTTCCCATATCATGCCTAGAAACTTATGCTATTTAGAAGAAAAAAAATTAACCTTATGTCTTTACATTATTTAGTCTGTTTTCAAGACTTATTTTACGTAAATCTAGTTTTAAGTCATCAATTCAAATGTCAACATAAGAAAAAATCAAGCTTTCAATAGTGATTTTTCTAGATTAGAGATAATAAATATGATGCAATACGATATAACTTCAAAAATGTTTAACTTCCTGTGTGATAATTTATTGATTTCTTTTGTATGTAAAAAAAAAACTTTTAGAACTCGATCTTAAAGTAATAATGAAATGTTGATAAAGCTTATATGATTACTAATCAACTCTGTAAATATATGTATTACTCCTATACTGTGATTTCTCTGATATTGGGCAAAGTATGCAGCAAGTTATCTAATGTCTTATTCCACAAAAAAATAAAAACTTATGATAACAGGATAACGTGAATCACCATAGTGATTCATAATAGGGTTCGCCCAGGAATTTCACAAAAATTCTAATAGAACATAAGGGCACAACACTCAAGACTTTCTGTCTCAATGGCTGAGGCTGTTAAAATATTGATAATAGCAAAAAAAGTTGATTTTCCCATTGTCAGACAAAATTCATCCATTTGTTCTTCATATTATTATTATTAATCATGTTATTCTTGTTTCACAAGCCTACATAAAAAACGGCTAAGAATATTTTATTACAACCTAGGCAAACCTACTAAAAAAACACCTGCGCAGGTCATAGAACTATTTTTATGTTGATTCTTAAAAGAGAAAGAGAGATGTTATCAGTTTTTTTTTCATAACTATTGGCCAAGTTTCTCTTGGAAGCCATTAAACAGCAAAAACGGCTAGGTATACTGTGCCAAAATCTATGCACAGCTACAAAACAAACTCCTGCAAAGGTTGTAGGGCTGTTTTTAAGTTAATTCTTGAAAGTCGAGATTTCCACCCTCTAAAATTTTCCAAGTTCTTTTTCGCTACCAACATAAGCTATTTGAAGCCATTTAAGCACCGTTATACTTGTCGGAAATCACCCATTTTATACTAGTGGAAAAGACTTCCTTTTATTAGAGTAAACAATGTGTATATTTACAACAGTGACTTCACCCTTATTACTATTGATTATACTTTTACAAGCGCTTCAGAAAAACGGCTACGAATATATTACTGAAACCTGAACAATTGTAATAAATGCAGTATTGAATAGGATATTTTTAAAATTAATTCAAGCACTTTAGTTTTTTCACACTGAAGATTTTTTCTCTAAGTCTTTCACTTTCCGCCATTTAAAAAATCCGGTGTTTTACTAATGCGCATTAATTGGAAAAGAATTTGTGCAACTTATAGCACATTAATTGGAAACTGCCACGTTGAGGATTCATCAGTTCTTGTATTCGCTGTTGTACTTTGTCTCTACATGGTTTTCTGCGATTATTTCAGTGAGTTTTCTAACAGTATACGATTACCATAGTAGATTTCTCTACTCTTGTGAGTGATGATTTATTCTACTGATTTTCGCCCTTCTCTGAAATTGTGAGTGCGTATTTTAGTATTAGTATTCATATTTTTGTTTCACAAGCCTGCAATAAAATAGCCTAGATAGATATACTACATGAAACGCTGCGAACGTCCATGACCTATTTAAAAAATTGACTGTTTTTCACTGAAAGTTGATTTACGTGGCTATGAATATATAATATATGCGATGTTGTTGTGTGTTTACACGAAACTTCAGGCATAAAACCACCTGGCTCAGTAAATAATGGTTGGGTGGAAAAAAAGTCAATGCAGCAGTAAACTTTTCAAAAACGTGTAACATTTAACTGAATGTATATACACGTACGTAGCTTGAAATTTATTCTCCATAAATGGACATAAAAAAAGATAATTAAAAATTATTAATTTAAAAAGGGGAATGGGGATCATCAAAAAAAGTACAGAAATAAGCTGAATCAAAATGCAAATATTGTATTTTCAAGCCTAGTACTAAAGACTCCAAATTGGAAATAGTGTCCATGTTATTTTCTCAAGCTACAAATCCCTCCGTGTCTACAGTAATTATCAATTTTAGTGGCGTAAAAATAGGGATTTGTAGCTTGAGAAAATAATGTAAACACCATTTTCAGCCTAGTTTTTTTACTTTTTTAGAGCCCCAAGTTATAGGCTTGAAAATATAACATTTGCATTTTGATTCAGCTTACTTCTGTACTTTTTGACGATCCTTATTCCCATTTTTAAATTAAAAATTAATTAATGTAAAGAATGAGAAAAATCTCTAGATAGTTAGTCCTTGATACTTCTTGTGTATGCTTAATGTAAAATAATAACAGAGTTTAGGCATGCTACATTACATAAAATAAAACTTGATAGCTTATATCATATAAAATTTTATACTTCATTGGCACAGAAAAACATTCTCAAAGACTCCCTATGGTCACTAATACATACCTTATCAAATATATATGTTCAAAGCTATGTCACTTCTACGTTCTCTGTTTTATAGATATACATTGTCAGTGTCAAAGTACATTCCTTGCAAAATATTGTAGATATGTTTTCTTAGTATCAAAGGTATGACTAAGTCATGTCATATAGATATGTAGTTTTGGTATCAATGTATGATTATGTTCTCTCACTTATGCAAACTTTATCAAATAGATACAAGTTGTCATTATCAAGATATGATTCAGTCATGTCGCCTGTACATACTGTCATGTAGATATGTAGTGTCAGTATTAAAGATGTTATCAAGGCTTGTTACATAGATACTTTGTCATAGATATATGTACTGTCATTATTAAAGTTGTGATTAAATTGTGTCACATACATACTCTGTCATAGAAATATATGTACTGTCAGTATTAAAGTTGTAATTAAATTGTATCACATACATACTCTGTCATAGAGATATGTACTGTCAGTATTAAAGTTGTGATTAAATTGTGTCACATACATACTCTGTCATAGAAATATATGTACTGTCAGTATTAAAGTTGTGATTAAATTATGTCACATACATACTCTGTCATAGAGATATGTACTGTCATTATTAAAGTTGTAATTAAATTGTGTCACATACATACTCTGTCATAGAATATATGTACTGTCAGTATTAAAGTTGTATTAATTGTGTCACATACATACTCTGTCATAGAGA
>NW_013669058.1:54807-56034 GCF_000517525.1 Limulus polyphemus
TGTCATAGAAATATATGTACTGTCAGTAATTAAAGTTGTAATTAATTGTATCACATACATACTCTGTCATAGAGATATGTACTGTCAGTATTAAAGTTGTGATTAAATTGTGTCACATACATACTCTGTCATAGAAATATATGTACTGTCAGTATTAAAGTTGTGATTAAATTATGTCACATACATACTCTGTCATAGAGATATGTACTGTCATTATTAAAGTTGTAATTAAATTGTGTCACATACATACTCTGTCATAGAAATATATGTACTGTCAGTATTAAAGTTGTAATTAAATTGTGTCACATACATACTCTGTCATAGAGATATCTACTGTCAGTATTAAAGTTGTGATTAAATTGTGTCACATACATACTCTGTCATAGAAATATATGTACTGTCAGTATTAAAGTTGTGATTAAATTATGTCACATACATACTCTGTCATAGAGATATGTACTGTCAGTATTAAAGCTGTGATTAAATTGTGTCACATACATACTCTGTCATAGAGATACGTACTGTCAGTATTAAAGTTGTGATTAAATTGTGTCACATACATACTCTGTCATAGAGATATGTACTGTTAGTATTAAAGTTGTGATTAAATTGTGTCACATACTAACTCTGTCAGAGATACGTACTGTCAGTATTAAAGTTGTGACTAAATTGTGTCACATACTAACTCTGTCAGAAATACGTACTGTCAATATTAAAGTTGTAATTAAATTGTGTCACATACTAACTCTGTCAGAGATACGTACTGTCAGTATTAAAGTTGTGATTAAATTGTGTCACATACATACTCTGTCAGAGAGATACGTACTGTCAGTATTAAAGTTGTGATTAAATTGTGTCACATACATACTCTGTCATAGAAATATATGTACTGTTAGTATTAAAGTTGTGATTAAATTGTGTCACATACATACTCTGTCATAGAAATATATGTACTGTTAGTATGACTAGAGTCGTTCACATACTGTGTCATATATACATAAACTGTCAAGATTAATATATTCATGACAAAGTCTTCAAACAGCACAGCCATCATTGCTAGGAAACAAGGAAAGTGCGTCACTAAGACTGAAATATTGCAATCATTGCTAAGAAACAAGAAAAGTGCGTCACTAAGACTGTAATCTTGCGATCATTGCTAGGAAACAATGAAAGTGCGTCATTGAGACCGGAAGCTTGCGATCATTGCCTAGGAAACAAGGAAAGTGC
>NW_013669058.1:57034-73773 GCF_000517525.1 Limulus polyphemus
ACACTAAAACCGGAAGCTTGCGATCATTGCTAGGAAACAAGGAAAGTGCACACTAAAACCGGAAGCTTGCGATCATTGCTAGGAAACAAGGAAAGTGTACACTAAGACTGGAAGCTTACGATCATTTTTATCGAATACTTTTACGGATAGTATATTGCGCACGTGATATGATTAGATGTCATCTACACATGACATACCACGTATACACGCCCGAGGCATTACTCTGTTATCACCAACTTCAAAAAATGGTTTGTTTGAACTATTACCCCAGTGCTCACACTGGATGAACTCTACAATTATGCCCATTAGCAGATAACATGTATGTAAGGATAGGTTTGGTGCTCTTTCCTATACAAAAACACTCACAGTGTGTACAAAACTAAAATACAATATCCAGTAAAGTAAATGTTAACTCGTACTTAAAGCAGATAAGCTACTACAAACAAAAGCTCGTTTTATAAATACAGCATGCCACGAAAATACGTTTTGTTGTGTATACACACACACACACACATATATATATATATATATATATATGATAGTACTTAATGCAATATTAACAGATCCAGTGCTGCCACTGAATGTAGGTAAAACATTCTCGATGTGTTTTATTATATAGATGTTTAAACGTATACACTGCTTGTAATTACGTTTTTTAATCAGAATATGACAACTGTTACTCAGTCTTAGTCTGTCCTGAAAATGTGCAACTAATTATCTAAATGCACAGTTAATTTTCAACGGATGTAAATATACTTTCGAAGTAATCGTGTACAAAAACATATTAAAAACTTATCAAAGTTTTTAAAAAGGTCTAAAGTTAGGTCGAAAAATAACATTATAAGTTTATTTACTGTTAGTGTTAAGTACGGTAAAGTTTAAACCTAACTAAGCTAAGGCAAAAACGTACACAAGTTACAGTGTTAGTTTAATCTCGTTATCGAATACAGTATAAGCCGTATTTAGTTAATAAAGGCTTAGCTAATGTTAACCCTAAAACAAGTGGACATAGATTTTGGTTTCTGCGATTAGAATTATTTTGTATTCTAGGAAACCTATGTTTAAAGAAGAATGTTGTGCAACAAAAGTACTAATTTGATCGCAGGTGTTTGTCTCTGTTAGTTTTAAATAAATATGCAACTCCTGTTCTATCGCAGTGAACCTATAAAAACTCTAAGATAAGATAATGAACAAATTTATTTTTTATTCTTATACTGACTATAAATAAAATTTTTTGAAGTTTTAATAACAATATTTCTACGTACTTTTACATTTTTTCTACTGTTGCACTGACGCTACAACCTATAAATACAAGATTTACTTTTTACGCATATATTTATTTATTATTGACAAACACGTACAACGAAACACTTTACGTAAAATGCGTAGTAGTTGAATGACTTCAATAAAAGAGCAAGGGTTTATTGAATTAGTACAGACGAAGTGTATGAACAAAATGTGTTCAACTTATTATTAAATTATATAATTAAGTTTTTCCAGATAATATTCTTAATTTAAAACCTCATTTACTTGTAAGGATGATTTAACTTTAGAAATCCATTATGTAAACCTTTAATACACCCACATATAAATAATAGTTATATCTATGAATACACAGCTATAATTAAAGGACTGAGTGGACATACAGGACAAAAAATAATTAATTATACTTGTCATACGACTTTAGTATTAGGCCTGTTACAATATTTAACAGTGCATTCTTAACCTAGTCCTTAAGTGATTTTCAAGAATTAGATAATAATATTTCAACCATATTATACTCACCATATCTATTGCCGATGACATGTTCACATAATACTAATAGGCCTAATACTAATGTCTTGTTTGCCGATGAAATGTTCACATAATACTAATAGGCCTAATACTAATGTCTTGTTTGCCGATGAAATGTTCACATAATACTAATAGGCCTAATACTAATGTCTTGTTTGCCGATGAAATGTTCACATAACACTAATAAGCCTAATACTAATGTCTTGTGACAAGTATAATTAATTATAATCATAATACCACCTCAGGAAAGACATTCATATCATAACAACTATTGTGAAAACAAAATAAATTGAAAACAGTTCACTCATTATTATTGAATTCAAAACCAGAAATCCTTAAATGCTTCAGTAACATTACGAAATTGTGGCTAAAACACCTGTAATACTTACATACGGTTTCTTTCACAAAGCTCAACCTACGTGAAGGGAAACAATGTCGAAGCGTCCCTGGTTCCCGACTATTTGTTGAAATAGATACGATAGACACGTTTATATCTATATCTGTATGTTCTTTCATAATACACTAAGTTCGAGAGATAAGCTGTTAATCACGACAAACCGTGACTGATAGTAATTAAATGTACAGCAATTTGAAAAATATAAATCAAAACAAGTTTAAAGTACATTTCAAAGCACGTCTGATAAGATTACAGAGTGACATCGACTCGCATTCTGCAGGTCTAAGGTTCGAATCCTGTCGCCGAATATGAGGCGTGAGGGCGTTGTAATATGATGATTAATTCCACTTTTCGTTGGTAAAACAAAAGCCCATGGTTGTAGGTAGTGATGATTAGCTGCCTTTTCTATAGTATTTCACTTCTAAATTAGCGGCAGATAGCCCTCGTGTAGCTTCGCGCGAAGTTCAACAAAACAAAAACAAAAGGTGAAATATACAGTAACTATTCAGAGTGATACTTATAGAGAAGGCATTTGAGGACTAATCTTTAAAAATATTTCAGGACGACGTTTCGAAAGATTTGCTGTCCGTTGCGCCTTTGTTCGTCATGAATACCCTTCCTAAATCATTTATTTAAAAATCAATTCCTATTTAATATTTCATTTACTTATCTAAAACTTGAAACTGGTAGACTTTTGGAAGTTTTAGGTGGAACTCCCTTTCTTCAGGGTGGTACAAACTTCTACACTCACACGGCAATGTTCTGGAAGAGGATAGATATTTTCCTGTGTATTAACAATCTAAACGTCTCCGAGTTCTCATTTTAACGTTTCCTTAACAGACTTTGTGTATAACGTAAAATCTATTTAGAAAAACAGAATCTCTCTTCTTGTATGAATGTAATAAATAAAATGGGCGCTAAACAAAAACACACAAAGAGGTAACTAATCCATATTACAGAAACATCACGGTATAATACTAAGAATAACCAACATGGAATTAAGATAATTCAATGTGTAGATTATCTCCTTGCCACACCAACCTCAACATACCATTGAGTAAACGTCTTTAAGTTTAGCTCTATAATAGGCTAGCAGATTAGGTTTAGCTTTACCATATTTGACCAATGAAATGGCATAAAACATAATCAGTTGTAGTGATTTTTCATTGGATTAAAACATCCAGAAATCCAACCACCAGACCATGCCAGGCCACCATTGTTTGTTCAGCAATCTTTTTATTTATTACTATTTACATAGAAATCAACTTGGCACTGGTAAGTTATCAATAAACGTAACGGAGATAGAGAAATAACTTTTAATGGCTGAATGTGGTGATAAACAAACTTTAGTTTTATCATTACATCAAGGTCGTAACTGTAGCTCTGATAAATATTATCCAAAAATAGTAATTACTTCACTTTGAAATAAACATTTGTAAAGCTCATCAAATACTGAAGTAATATAACATAAGTACACAATTGTTTTTATAGGAGCATCAAAGTGTCCCCCCCCCATTGTGAAGCTCATCAAATACTGAAGTAATATAACATATGTACATAATTGTTTTTATAGGAGCATCAAAGTGTCCCCCCCCCATTGTGAAGCTCATCAAATACTGAAGTAATATAACATAAGTACATAATTGTTTTTATAGGAGCATCAAAGTGCCCCCCCCCCAGTGGCACAGCGGCATGTCTGCGGACTTACAACGCTAGAATTCGGGTTTCGATATCCGTGGTGGGCAGAGCACAGATAGCCCATCGTGTAGCTTTGTGCTTGATTATAAACAAACAAACAGGCATCAAAGTTTTCTGTTTATTGGTCGCTAAGCAGAAAACTGTCCCAGCATTTTAGCTTTACAATCACTAACGCTTCTCGCTGAAACACCGGAGAGGGAAGGGGGAGGAGGAAGAGACAATGAACAATGTTTTGAACAATTACACAACATTTCGGATAACATATTTAAACTAAGTACAGTGCTTTTAAAATAACTATTACGTGTTCTTAAAGTCTACTACTTGTGCAATCTGGAAACTCATTCTATTGACCTGTCATATTAACCAGAAAAGTATAAGGTGCTATCTTCCACGGAACAGTGTGAAACAGGATATTTTGTCACTAGGAGAGAGCTGCGAGACAGCTTTTCAAATAAATTTTATTAACATTTCAAAGCTGACATTTACTCTAAATGAAGCAAACTCTCGTGTTGAAGAAATCACGAAACCGAAAAACTAGGGATCTTTGAGCTTTGGAAATAGAGGTAATACAGCTTTAAATAATCAGAATATGCACCCATTACAGGCTGTTACCTTGACAATATTAAATAACAGGTATATCAGAAAATAATAAATCTATAATCCAGTTCATCTAATGATTTCTGAGTATGACTAATAAATGTGTGTAGATTGTTTATTGTTGGATGTAACCTTGACAACAATAACTTCTGGTATCTATGTTTATTGTTGGATGTAACCTTGACAACAATAACTTCTGGTATCTATGTTTATTGTTGGATGTAACCTTGACAACAATAACTTATGGTATCTATGTTTATTGTTGGATGTAACCTTAACAACAATAACTTATGGTATCTATATTTATTGTTGGATGTAACCTTGACAACAATAACTTATGGGTATCTATGTTTATAAACTCATAGGTGTGTAAGTTCATTGCTGGATGTGTAACCTTGATGACAACAACTTATAGGTGTGTAAGTTCATTGCTGGTTGTCTAACCTTGACGACATCAACTTATAGGTATGTAAGTTCATTGCTGGATGTCTAACCTTGACGACATCAACTCATAGGTATGTAAGTTCATTGCTGGATGTGTAACTTTGATGACAACAACTTATAGGTATGTAAGTTCATTGCTGGATGTGTAACCTTGATGACACAACTTATAGGTGTGTAAGTTCATTGATGAATGTGTAACCTTGACGACATCAACTCATAGGTGTGTAAGTTCATTGCTGGATGTGTAACCTTGACGACAACAACTCACAGTAAGTTCATTGATGAATGTGTAACCTTGACGACATCAACTTATAGGTGTGTAAATTCATTCCTGGACGTATTACCTTGATGACAACAACTTATAGGTGTGTAAGTTCATCACTGGATGTATAACCTTGGCGATATCGACTAAGAGGTGTGCAAGTTCATTGCTGGATGTCTAACCTTGATGACAACAACTTATAGGTGTGTAAGTTCACTGCTGGATGTCTAACCTTGACGACATCAACTTATAGGTGTACAAGTTCATTGGTGTATGTGTAACCTTGACGATATAAACTTGAGAAGATATCTTTCACTGCGGGTGATAACCTCGATAAAATCACACATTTTTTAGTAATAATTGTAAATTACAGTGTAATGCACTCCTCTGATCACACGGCATACAAACGATTATATATATACATACCAGTGCGCTGGTTCACTTGTCGGTCACTGGAACGAAACACACTTCCACTGGAATGACGTAGGAAGGGCGATGGCTTCCTTTAATACCATAAAAAATAATATATAATTTTTTTTTACATGTAACGAGAATCACAAAAAATCAAGCCTCAATTTTAAAATATGAAACTAATAAAAGAAATCAATAATGAATTATGCAGTGTATTTTAATTAGCTTTTGATATTTAAAAGAATTCGAAATTATGATTCTAGGAAAAACTTTTCACTCCTGATCGAGTGGGTATAACTTTCAAAACTGTATGCTTTTTTTTCCACAGTTCATGTTCTTATACACAACACCTCCAGTGGCTCAGCGGCACTTCATCAGACTTACAACGCTAAAAACCGGGTTTCGATACTCTTGGTGGGCACGGTACAGATAGCCCATTGTGTAGTGACTTCGTCAACTCTTTCACTGCCATATTATGTCCCCCCTTCTATAGCACTGGCACGAGAATCTTGAATCACCAAAAAGAAAAAAAGGATATTCTTCTTGAAACTTCCAAAGTTTATCTATAATCAGTTTAAAGTTTAAGAAGATATTAAAACACGTCTTTTTTCGTTATTATCATTGTGTATTAAAAGCTTAACACTGGGAGTTATCTGTGGACCTGGCAGTGAAATGATTAAGCCTAAATCCATATGTAACAGCCACTGAACGAAACAAATTCTCTAGTAACTCTGAGTTGGGACAACAAGACGTCCCGGGTTTTGGTAGTTTGTAGTTTCAGTGTCCCGAGAACTTTTCTCGGGACGCACAGAACGTCCCAGTTTTATGATAAAGACATCAAACTGTCGGTCATATCGAACCACAAATGTAATAGGTCTACTTGACTTGCTTATCATTGTAACTCGTACTTTTCTGCAGCCAAACCCTCTCGAAAGGTTTGTTTGTTTGTTTTTTGAATTTCGCGCAAAGCTACACGAGGGCTATCTGCACTAGCCGTCCCTAACTTAAAAGTACAGATTAGAGAGACGGCAGCTAATCAACACCACCCTCCGCCAACTCTTGGACTACTCTTTACCAACGAATAGTGAGATTGACAGTCACATTTTAACGCCCACAAGACTGAAAGGGCGAGCATGTTCGATGACGGGATTCGAACCCGCCACCCGCAGATTGCAAGGCCAGTGCCATAATAACCAGGTCTCCTCAGGCCCTGTACTTTGAATCTAACAGAGCAAATTGAAACCAAAACTCTGACCGTCTGGATAATGTCGTCATGAAACATCATTCTTCAGCTGTTGTAAAAGGTATACTGCTGCCTCATTTTTGTGAAGATAGTGAAAACTTCAGGTAGCACTGATGTGTTGCCTTAGTGAAAACTTCAGACAGCACTGATGTGTTGCCTTAGTGAAAACTTCAGACAGCACTGATGTGTTGCCTTAGTGAAAACTTCAGACAGCACTGATGTGTTGCCTTAGTGAAAACTTCAGACAGCACTGATGTGTTGCCCTGAAGTTTTCACTAAGGCAACACATCAGTGCTGTCTGAAGTTTTCACTAAGGCAACACATCAGTGCTAGCTGAAGTTTTCACTAAGGCAACACATCAGTGCTACCTGAAGTTTTCACTAAGGCAACACATCAGTGCTGTCTGAAGTTTTCACTAAACAGCACTGATGTGTTGCCTTAGTGAAAACTTCAGACAGCACTGATGTGTTGCCTTCGAGCTAACATGTTCAGCACTCCATCCAGAAAATTTCATCATCAAACATGTTTTTGCCAATGTGGGTGGAAATTAGGAAGCCGTAAACTTGTGTGTGTTTTTAGTATGACTATATGCAAATACTCAAATGTTAAACTTGTGTGTTTTTAGTATGACTGTATGCAAATACTCAAATGCTAAACTTGTGTGTGTGGCGAGACAAGATAAGTCTGTGATTGGTAATATGATGGCTGAAGCACCCTCACCTCATCATTTATGGCTGTTTATCTTGTATCTTGAACCTACTTTCTAAGGACATTTACATATTCAAAACTGTAAACAGACTTATAGAAACAGTCAAGCAGATTATAAAATTCTGCTGTTAGAAACGCATCCCACGAGAAATGTACTAAAATATGTTGAAGATGAGAAATGGATTGCTCTTCTTTCCACAGTCAATATTCGTTGGTGATCATTTAAAAAGTTGCTTGAAAAACATTTGAGTATTTGCATATAGTCATACTAAAAACACACAAGTTTAACATTTGAGTATTTGCATATAGTCATACTAAAAATGATTCTACACCATTACTGAAGACTTCAGCCGTATACCCAACCAGTGTAAAGTTCAGTTTTCGATTCGGTGGTCTTTAAAAAACTAGTTCGGGAAACACCAATCCGATTAAATAATTTCCATTCATATCTGTCCAACCATTCGACATAAGTGTCATTGAACCTACTTTAGTTATCTTCTTGTTGACAAGACTTTGCACCAATTGGAACTCTTCATTCAAGAAGGAATTTGAAAGGTGGAATTGTGAATAAAGCAGCATGAAAATATATTTTATTTTGCAACTCACGAAAAAAAATTTTTTTTTAATTCGCTTTCACTGAAACTTAAGAGGTTTGCAATTTCAACAGAATGCACAGCTCAGCTTTGGTGTCTTTCACTATTCTTCTGCTCCAGAGGTGACATTACATGAAGGAAGTTCACAATACAATAGTTGCTGGTGGGCAGTTAACTACCTCTCTACACTCTTAATCTATCACTTCGGAATTACGTATGGCTGCGCGCACAGTCGTTTCTGCACCTTTCTGCTGAGTTCTGAAAACAAACTGTCTTATCCAGGGTCGTCCAAAAGTCAATGGGATTATATGTTTGTGATGTCACAACTGGCTCAGATAATTAGTTAAAGAATTTGTCCTTGTAAATCACGTGGAAATTGGCTTAATTCTTCTCGAAATATCATCAGATCTCACTGAATGCCTTCGGTATTACTGCAGTTCTTAAGACTCTTTAGTTAAGACAAACAACACAATTTAACCGGCTAGAATGGAAAAACTTCATTTCAGACGAGTAATTAATCAGTGAACAGACTGCTGTGAATTTGTTTGTTTGCTGTTAAGCACAAGGCTGCACACAATGATCTGTCCGAACCGTTCCCAACTCAGGGATCGAACCCCGAAGTTTAGCGTTGTAATCCATCGAGCTTACTGAGAGATACTTTTGAAGAAAAAAGCGTCCATACTCTTCTAGATAATTCTCAACGAATCACGTTTTTTCTGGAATAATTTAACCATAATGGTAAGAAAAGGGAACCAAAGACCTATTTTACGGATGATGGTATAATAAATAGGTCAAGTTTATCGTCCACAAGTTTTTCTTAGCCAATTATAGACAATTTACGGCAGAAGTTAACTGGTGATGAATGAATGCTTTCTTAAGAGTGTTAATTCATAAAAAAAAGAAAAACTTGTTTAAAATGTAAAACTTTTCCTCCAAACAAAGGAAAGGTGTTCAAGGAAACCCACATGCTCTCTGTACATCGGAATGTGAAAAAAAAAAACTGTCGGTTATTAAATGACGAACTATGGGAAGTCGTGTAGTAGTAAAACGATTAGAATTTTTCTGAAAAAGTGAAAATCAAAACTACGATCATGATAAGACACCGTGAAGCTGCCTACTAGACAGATGTCTCAGCCAAATAATCGGCCGGGATTCGAACCCACAACTTTGTTTACCTGGCAGCTGTTAACTAAGCTACCTTCTGGTGCCATTTTTCACCGTTTCTGGAAGTTTTTACTTCGCGAGATAGCGCGTCACTCTTAAATTTTTTAGAGATAAAATAATACTCAAGAAAAGTATAGGTTTTCAGTAAAAGACATACACATAGTAAACCTGTGCCTCTTTATTTATTATTTTATTTTAGGAAATTCTAACTTCACGAGATGGCGCGTCAGTCAACAATCGATGTGTTCGAAGGAAAACGAAGTATGACAATGAAGTGGATAACGATACTTAAGATAATTCTAGATCAGTGTTGGCCTTGCAAAGGATATGGAAATTTGATAGCTTAAGCTCATGTCCTGTTGGTGTATAGAGGAAACACAAGGGTTACTCAACTTTTTTGTGTTTTCATTGAAATTCCCATATGTTCATTAGCTGTAGGTAGTAGATGGCGTTCGATTTTGCCCATACAGGAGGCCTTACAGTCTCCACACGTGTAACAGGACATTAACTTATCAAATTTTAATATCCTTTGCAAGGCCAACAATGATCTGGAATTACTGATCAAAGAAACTCTCCACATCAACCAGCAGTCTCCAACCCAGAATAACATGTAGTTTTATTTTAAATTAGACATTTTTAGGTATGTACAGTATTTTTATTTGCTACCCTTCTACTTTCTATGTGTTTTAGTTTTGATTAAATTGTCGTTAATGTAGCAATGTGTTTTAAGTTAATTGCTTAGGAATGATGTAATCCTATTATTTTACCTTCGACACTAAAGATGGAATCGGTAGAATTTCGTCTCCATTTGGCCCGGCATGACCAGGTGGTTAGGGCACTCGACTCGCAATCTGCGGGTTCGAATCCCCGTCACACTAAACATGCTCGCCCTTTCAGCCATGGGGGCGTTATAAGTGACGGTCAATCCCACTATTCGTTGGTAAAAGAGTAGCCCAAGAGTTGGCGGTGGGTGGTGATGACTAGCTGCCTTCCCTCTACACGAGGGCTATCTGCGCTAGCCGTCCCTAATTTAGCAGTGTAAGACTAGCTTTGCGCGAAATTCAAAAACAAACAATCGTCTCCATTTATCTGTTTCCCCTTCTGTTATAAATAATGTTGTTCATCTTAAGTATCGTCAACAAATGTACAGGTTTTCAATAAATGACATACACAGAGTAAACCGACGCCTACATATATTTATCATTATTCTGTTTAATTTTAGGAAATTACCCTTGTAGTCACAATTCAAAAGGTAAATAAAACGTAGAATGTCAAATTGTTGTTCCTACTCTGAGTTTCGGTTACTTTATCTTGTGATAAATACATAATTGATAGTAATATTACTAACATTAATTATGTAAATACATATGAAAATATAACAGGCACTCTATAAATTTAAAACGTTTCCAGCCTGAAATTATAACACTTTGATATTTCTATAATTTTATTTGTTTGTTGTTAAGCACAAAACTACACAATGAGCTATCCGTAATGTGCCCATCACAGGTACCAAAACCCAATGTTTAGTGCTATACAACTTCAGACTTACCGCTGAGCCACTGGGGGACTATTTTTATAAGAACATAATTATGGTAGTTAACTAGTAGAGAAGCAAGTCTAGAATGCTAGAACGTTACTTACACTTGTGATAAACATTAATCCACGTCTAAAACAAAACTAACACGAAAGGACTTTTAAGGAAGATATAGAAGAAAACCATCACACTTCAGTAATCTAGAAGTTTCTCGAACTTCAGCGTTTTTCTCCACCTTTTACCCAGTGTTTCGTGCAGAACACTTTGTAACAAGCAGAAGAAGAAATAACTTCAGACTCAGTGCTGCAGCCTACCCTCAGAATCAGTGCTACAGCCTACCCCCAGACTCAGTGCTGCAGCCTAGACTCAGACTCAGTGCTACAGCCTAACCTCAGACTCAGTGCTACAGCCTAACCTCAGACTCAGTGCTGCAGCCTAACCTCAGACTCAGTGCTGCAGCCTAACCTCAGACTCAGTGCTACAGCCTAACCTCAGACTCAGTGCCACAGCCTAACCTCGGACTCAATTCTGCAGCCTCCACCAATAACCAAGGTATACTTTAGCTATTAATATTTCAGTTGTGCAATTAGAACGTTTCTATCGATACACGTAGTTCTTCAACATAACGCCCACGAGTTCATATTGAGAATCAGAAAAATGGAACCCCCGAAACAAACATCATAATCATAAAAGGCAAGTGTTGGTTGGTCAGTCTAACGGTTACGCTCGATTTCTCCGAATTTCGTGAGATACGCGAGTCCAATTCCACTTTTTCTCCTATAATACTTCATCTTTGATTGCCCTGTTCCCATTTTAGTTCAATTTAATCGCTAACGAAGGTGTAAGTAGCTCCTAAATTTCTGCACTTTTTTCTGCTATATAAAAGCCTGTCAAGGAGGGAGTTTCCAGGACCAGATCAGGCAAGGCGTTATGTGTGACACCACATCATCTACATCATTATGACGTCAAGCTAAGTAAAATCCAAATAGGAAAGCCGGGAAGACCCCTGTGATGGAAGACAAGGAAGTGCTTTCGCACCCTATCAACGCCTGTGAGAAATAAGTCAAAAATTAGCACAAATCTGTGCTTGGGAATTATTACAAAAACATCTTTGTTAAAACAGGCTGAAGATACCAATTATCTGTAGGGAAGATGAGGACTTTTCCTTAAAAGAAGAACAGGTGTGTATGCAATTACATGGTCATCGTATGTTTTAATCTTTTATCTAAAGGCACCAATATGTAGCATGTTTGCTCAGTTATATGTAGTGGATTCAGGATTAATATGTAACATGTTCCTGGGAAAGGTTTGGTTTGTTTGGAAGTTCGCGCATACCAGTGAAAGACTAGAGAGAGAAGGAAACTAGTCATCACCACCCACCGCCAAATCTTGGGCTACTCTTTTACCAGCGAATAGTGGGATTGATCGTCACATTTATAACGCCCCCACGGCTGAAAGGGCGTGCATGTTTGGTGGGACAGGGATTCGAATACGCGACCCGCAGATTGCGCCATAACCACCTGGCCATACACGGAAAGAAAATTTTATATTTTTCTTATTTATTTCGTTTGTGCATTGCCAGTTTTATGCATAATAGTTTTGTTTTCCAGTGGTTTCTCGTCATTTTTGTACGGGCTTTTACCCTAATAAATGTTTGGTTAGACATAGGCAAAATAAGCTTCACAAAAGTGCATTGCAGTTTTACAGTTTACGTTGATTACGTATGATAGCTTTACACATGAAATGATAGTTTTAAAAATATTGGTATTAAAAATTGAACAATTCCTTAAACTAATCAATGGGGAGAAACTCGTAATTTCTGTCGTTCTTGGGAAGTATTTAAATACTCAAGTTTACATTCTGTTATATTAATAAATCATTACTAACGTTTTTTAACACTCACTTAAAGGCCATTAGTAATATTTTATTAATCATGTTGTAATGACAAAAAAAATCAAGAAATAGCATGATTAAAATTTTAAAAATAGGGTTAAGTATACAGAATACAATTTAACATCTTATTAATTCTTTTAAAATCCAAACTACAATTTCCAGTCTCATAAGGAACAATATAACACACAATAATTTTGACCCACTCACCCAACTTACTTTTACTGTGGCCCACCTGTTTATTTCGATTAGTTACTTACACGACGACCCCTTACCATCGGCACACAGATTGAAAGTCGAGTCCCTAAACACCGAACCGTCCTCAAGGAAAAACCCTTATTTCAAAGTTTTAAGTTGATTTTTATCACATGAATTTGTAGAAGTACGATGAAATTATTATTTTTTATCAGAAAATACATAATTAAAAAGAACAAAAAAAAAACATTTGATGAGCAGAGCAACACGAGGGAAATATTTTGATCAGTTTGGGTTATCATTAGCTTAAGAAAATGTATATAATTGGGGGAGGGTTCGTTTTTTTTTGTTTGTTTTTTTTAATTTAGCGCAAATCTACATACTTTTGAACCGATACACTAGATGGAAGGCAGCTAAGCAATAAAAACCACCGCCAACTCTTAGTCCTGTCTGATAGAATAGTGGGATTTCACTATCATTCCTACAGCGAAGCAAACCATAAATCATCGGATTCACGGCCCAGGCTTGTTAATCACTAGGCCACGCCCGGTCCATAAAATCGTGTAAGATAAACAGTAAGCCCCTAGAGGTGTCAATGATGAAGTTATTACTTATGATAGAGATACCTATGTTGTATTTGGCAATGAACACAAAATGATCATAGAACAAAAAAAAAAAAGCTCGGTTTACCCACGAACCAGTCGTCACGTGATAAACAACAGGACTGCACACAAAATGAGGGCTGGTAATTGTTATTATTTATACTTACCCGGTGTTAAAGCAAGGAATAAGACAAGGACGATTCACCAGAAGCCAAATCGTACCGTCAACTGTACCACAGTCACTCCTTCTGTACGCTAACAAGTTAGTACCACAGCTCCAGACCGCCACACGTGCTGTGAAGCGTTATAGAACCACATCCGTCTGGTGTCCAGTGTTTGTACTATTTCATGCATAGTTTTTCAGCATCGTAGCTCATCTGCATAAAATGTCAATAATTAGAGAAAAACAGTGTTATCACGTGACTAGTAGGCCGAAGGTCAACATATACGATAGCGTTTTGATAAGATTCCGCGCAGTCAGAGGGTGTGACGAAAAGAGATAAAATTGTTTTTATAAAGTCCTTGAATTCCTCAGTGCTTATCGTAAACATCACAATATGACGTACACTTCTTAATGTTTTCAATACGGAGTCAGTAACTCATGTGACCCGTGACACAGGGGGTCATGGTCGTCCCATACCCGATGATAGAGTCGGTACGGAGACACACAATTATGTGTAAATACTTTCCAGTTATTCCTGGAGATAGTCTTATCTTAGACAAGATCGAAAGACTTCCGAGGACGTAGCTTCCGTTGTTGTTATCTTTCCGGGTGTCCGTTTTCCAGATATATATACACCAGTCTATGCGGTTTGCTTGTTTCGAATATTTGCACAAAACTATACAATGGCTATTTGTCCTTAATTATGAACTAACAGAACAGAGAAAAGGCAACTGGCCAACAGCACCTACCGCCGACACTTGGGCTACTCTAATCGAAATGGGATTTGACTGTCACTCTCAAAACGCACCCACGGCTCCAAAGTGCAGGTCGCGAAACACACACCATTGTTTATAAATGAGTGAACTAGAACTGAACCTGAAAGTATAATATCTAGCGAGTGCGTTAGTTTCAAAACAACAGAAAATGTTCTTGCTATTAAATAACAAAAAAAAAAAAACTGAATTTTATTACCTCTCATTATTTCGAAATGAATTTCCGTAACAACTTCCAGGGTTGAAAATACTTCCTACGCTATTGTCTGATAACAGGAACCTAATATATCCAGGAAATATCTTTCTATATTACTTTTCGTAAAATATGGGACATAACGTTTCCAAGATATATATATATACCTATACTGTCCGTAGAAAAGGAGCTTAATATATTCAGAAGATAACCTTCTATACTACAGTTCGTAAAAAATTGAACTAAATATGTCCATTAAATAACTTCATATAGTATTGTTCGCTAAAATAAGATCATAGTGAGTTTTAGAAATATTTTCCTACACAGCTGTCCTCAGAAAAATGAATATATCTAGGAAATACCTTCTTATACTATTGTTCGTATAAAATGGAAATGTACAAATAATATCTTCATAATAATGTCCGTTAAAAATTAGCCTAATATTTTCAGAAGATACATTACTATACTCCTATCCATAAAAAATTAAAACTAGCATATCCAGAAAATACATTACTATGGTTCTGTCCATAAAAGAATGGAACGTAATATACCCAGGAAATATCTTATTGTACGTAAACAATTGAATCTAATGAGCCCAGGCTATACATTCCTATAGTGTTATTCGTAAAAGAAGGGAACCTAATAAATTGCCTATCGAAATCGTTGTGGTGGTTACGTATTCTAATTTAATTCCTACAGTTAGAGATATTGTAGTCTTAGATGCGAGTTATCAGATGAATGATGATAAACTGAATAATCCATGTTAATTATAACTAACAATAAGTCAAATCTTGATAAGGTTTGTTACCCTTAAAGTAAACGTAGTTGTTAATATCCTTCACACAGCAGTACGTTATTCTTGTACTACAGCTTGTACGGGATAAGGTTTGTTACCCTTAAAGTAAACGTAGTTGTTGATATCCTTCACATGGCAGTACGTTATTCTTGTACTACAGCTTGTACGGTATCTCCACACAACGTATAGATACGTACCTATATACTTTAAAAACTTATCACTACAAAGCTATCATGAAAATGTTTCATGAGTAAATCCACCAGAGTGAGCCGAGCTTAAGCTTAGTTATGATTCACGTGCCGGACTATCAATCTCAGGGTTTGTGGTTCACATCCTGCTGCTGCAAATTTGTTTGAGGACGTGGAGGTGTTATAAGAGTGACAGTCGAATTCCACTATTCAATTGCAGTAGCCCAGAGTTGGTGGTGGATGTTGTTGTCTAACCGCCTTCCCTATAGTCTTTCTGGTCAAAATTACAGACGGGCTAGCGCAGATAGCCTTTGTATAGCCAGCCATGCCTTGAAAGCTGTCAAACTAGAAAGTGCATCTCTACACATACGTATAAACCAGTCAATGTAACAAACTACTGATGTAATGGTTTAATAATGTATTTTCATCAATTCCGCTCATTCATCACGAATTTCTGTTGTAGGGAATTAATCTACACGCTCCATTTAAAACATGTTAAAGTAGGATGTGCAGACGACAAGCAACTATCAAATCCACTTTTAAATATTCTTTTTTGTTCTTCTTACAACACTTTTCAAAACAAGAAGTCAAAGAAAGAACGTTGCTCCTCTGAAGAAAAGTATAATTGTCCCATACTTCAAATATGAGATACGAGCAAGAAACAGGGTATATTTTTTATTCATCTTCCAGAGCTTGAAACATCCAACCACGTGACATGGCATTATTTTTGTCCATTCTTTCCTGAGCAAATGTGAATTGTATCTGTTATCCACGGGAATCTAATAATTATGACGTGAGTTCACATAGAACAACCACGTGATTTCCTATGCTTGAGGCTTGAAGAAAAAACGAACATTTTAGGTACTGGCTTAAACTCAGATGGTCGAATGACGTTTCTACCCAATATTCACATAATTTCGAAATGGTGTATTTAAGTGTTTTACACTCACAAAAAAGAAACCTATCATTCTATAGGTATTTGAAGAACTTGTGTCATTCCACCACAAAACAATTCTTCGTATTGTTAACCGACTCTATTCAATTATGTATCAGCTGCCCAGTGTCGGCTAACAATACGAATAATTAAATTGTGG
>NW_013669058.1:74596-78467 GCF_000517525.1 Limulus polyphemus
AAGGACTTGTGTCGCTAAAAGTTTCGTCAGAACGAGGTTACGGAAAATTAATTAACAAACGGAGACGTAACAATATTAAAAACATAGCCTACAACGATACAAGCTATCATTTTAATGTATTATATCTCTTATATATTTTTCATACAGAACTGAGTCAGTTTCTCAAATTTACTTGAAGTATAACTGTAAATATTGTTGCAATAATGGTTACCATGGTAAAAATGCTGTTTTCACTGTATGCATTATGAACAATTTCTCATACATAATACAACTCATAAGTTCAGTGATAACAACGCCATCTATTCCATTCAAATACTCCTAATAAATACACAGTTAAGAACCAAGCACAACCTAGGTGTTGGCGTGCCAAACTGTGGAGCTGGAGTCCATGGTTCGAGTTCCATTTCTATCCAAAAAAAAAACAACCGTGCTCTGCAATTAGAGGCCATGGCTGTATTATAAAGGCGATAATTAATTCCCACTGTCCAGTCTGACAAGATTAGCTCAAGATCTGGTGGTGAGTGGTATCGACGAGCTGCCGCCCCTCTAGTCTATCACAAATTAAGTCCAGCTAGAGAATAGTCCTTATGAAGCTTTGCGCAAAATCCATCCAACGAAAAATTATATATCATGTACGAAATTAACATGACAAACATCCAAATGTTATTGCTCTCCATCCTCTCATTCTTGTGACAAGCCACTTTCTTCAAACACATATACAGATATGTATATATCTATAGATGGAACGTTGTTCTTTTATTGGGCAGATGCTTTAACATTTTCACTGGATGTTCAACCTATTGTGTAGAAAGTGTCATGTAATGCACACGAATTTCCTGGTCAGAGACTGTTAAACCAGTGTTAATCAACATTACACAAAATACATCAATACATCTTTCTTCATCTATGGAGGCAATGTCTCACCTTTCATTACCAAATCTGGTCAAACTACTGTAGCTGTTAAACCAGTGTTAATCAACATTATACAAAATACATCAATACATCTTTCTTGAATAGAACTGTTTAAACATTTGTTTAACAACAAAAAAAAGCTTGGAATTATCTATCTTTTCGTTGGAGGTGTGTCTGTGAGACAGACTAGTTTCCGAGAGTTCCACTCCTCATCAGTGACCCTGGATACTACCATCAATGAAATATCAGATCAAACCAAGCCTTTATAGTAGTGAAGTATCAAAAATCGAATTGGTATATTTAAGTGTTTTACACTCACAAAAAAGAAACTTAAATTCTATAGGTATTTGAAGAACTTGTAGCATTCTGCCACAATTTAATTATTCGTATTGTTAGCCGACACTAGGCAGCTGGTACATAATTGAATAGAGTTGTTTAAACATTTGTTTAACAACAAGGCAATGTCTCGCCCTTCATTAACGAATCAGGTCAAACTATTGTAGCTGTAAAACCAGTGTTTACCAACATTATACAAGACTTCATGTCAACAAACCCATGGACTCGTGGACCGATTTCTTTAATTAATAAACTTTTTATCTCATTTGGTGCAGAGGGAATGTTCTCAGCTGAACTTTGATTAATTTTCTCCGATGTCTTGTTGGCTCTTTGTTGCTCCTTCGATCTGGTTGTGCCCGAAAACTTGTCCTCAGGGTATTATTTTCTTGATATATTAACAGTTATCTATTCTTCAAAGTTTCGGCTGCAATGGCCATGTTTCTCACATCTATAATGGTTCCCTTTTATTGACGTTCTTTGGGAGACGTAGTCATTCCCTAATGCTTTTTCATTAGAAGGCGTTGTTATTTCCCAATGCTTTTTTCTTAGTTCCTGGCAATATACCTTTTCATGTTACAGTTGAAACATCTATTATCTTATGGTTTATTTCCTTCATTTTCTGTAACTAGCTATTTAACTAATTCTACCAGTTCTTCTATTCTATCATCAGAGGGTGTAAATATTTGAATACTACTCAATATGATAATACAGTAATTTCTAGATGGTGAATTTGGTTGTTCAGTTGCAACTTTAATGGATTCAAGATCCATCACCAACTTCCTTTAAAGATATACACCTACTTTGCTTCAGCCCGATTCTCATATCCTCGTCTGTTATGACATCCATGAATTGGTCATTTATCGGAGAATCCATCATTTCACATGAAGCATCTAAGTAACATGACTGGGCAAGCTTCTTCAAATCTTTTGCAAGTTTGGCCAAGATATTTTCTTTCCTCTTTACCGGCCGGCATGGCCAGGCTGCTCGACTCACAATCCGCAGGTTCGAATACCCGTCCAACGAAACATGCTCGTCCTTTCAGCAGTGAGGGCGTTATAATGTGACGGTCAATCCTAGTATTCGTTGGTAAAAGAGTAGTCCAAGAGTTGGCGGTTGGTGATGATGACTAGCTGCCTTCCCTCTAGTCTTACACTGCTAAATTAGGGGCGGCTAACGCAGATAGCCCTCGTGTAGCTTCGCGCGAAATTCAAATCAAACAAAATCCTCTACCCTGTTCCAGAATTTTGTTGTTCTGGATTCCTCCTTCTTGTTTGTCACTCCAAACCTACTGGATAAGGCAGTTACCAATACTTGATAGTTGTTACAGCTCTCAGCTGGAAGGCTACTTAATTTTGTTAAAGCTGGTCTTTTTAATTGAGCAGCAAAATGGATGTCTTGTTGTTCATTTATCCAACCCATCCACTCTGTAAATTATTTAAACCCGAGCCTAACACGCCTCTCGTGGTACTCTTCCATCATAATCAGTTGGTTTCTCAATTAGGAAATGCTGTTGAAAGATTAGCTACATCCTGGAACTGGATGTAGTAGAAGCATGGCTGGACTAGTCCAGGAAGGTCTTATGGTAACATACAGCACAGCAGTAGTGGTAATAGGTGTAGATCAAATAGGTTGTTCCCATTTTGTATTTTGTGGTATATGGTATTTGAGGTTGGAAATCTCAGGCAGATGCAGTAAGAGATGTAATTGGTTTAATCTTGACATTTACCAATTCATTTTTCCGATGTTTTATTATGTCACTGATGTTCTTTTCTACCTCATTGATTTCTTTGTTGCACATTTTCAATTTTGTCATTACAGCCTTTCTGTACTTCTTCAATCTTGTTGATGTAATCCCTTCGTATATTTCCAATAGTTTCATTGGTCTTGTTATCAATCTCATTCTTTTAACCAACTCCTTTCTTAAATTTGTGTCTCTTTCTTCTTGACCTTCCTTTAATTGTTTCATCATGTCTAGTAAAGTCTTAATCTCATTTCATGATCAGATTGCATCTTGAAATTTAGACAAAGTTCTATTTTATTTTAACCAAAACAATCATATTTCTGACATAAGTGTTACATGTTCTATCATTGGGTGGGATCTTTTTGATTATCTGGTAAAAATAATGGCATGTACCTTCCACATAACGATAACGAACTAATTCATTTATTCAATAAAGTTTGTTACAGTCACTTTAACTTATAAACCTGAATTCATGAATAAATGTTTCAATATAAATTCCGCAATTAGATGTTGGCCTAACTTTAAATACAACGTTTCAATATAAACTGCGACACCTACACCTAACTTAACTAGCTATCTTTGATAGATAAATACATAACCCACTGAGTAACTGAATAACAGATTAGACGTAAAAATTCTTACTATTAACACCGAATAACTCACTGATTTTCGTATTTATAATATAACCTTATTTCAATTATTTGACTCGTATATCTTGTAGTATTAGATTAATAAAAGTGATACACCATTTAAACCACAATTATTTATCACTGTAAAAACAGATAGCAAAGTGTCTTTGTTTTGCAATAATAAATAACTGTGGTTGAAATAGTGTATTGTTACGTCTCCGTTTGTTAATTAACTTCCCGTAACTTCGTTCCG
>NW_013669058.1:78684-94997 GCF_000517525.1 Limulus polyphemus
AAGGAACAAGATAGTTCTAGAAACTAGAGGGCGCCAAACCAGTCACGTGACCTCGATGACGCAACAGTATTATTTGTACCCTTATTTCTACAAATTGCACGAACCTTTTAGAGCCTAAATGAGTACATCATAATCATCATTAGCCCCCCGCCCCCAATGAAATGTCTAAATTAATATCTTAAAAATATAGTTTACAACATTATAAACCACAACGTAGCATACGTTCCACGTAGTCTTTATGAGTAAATGGTTTAAGTTACGTGCCAGTCACAAAATTAGGCTGAACCACAATCACGTGGTCATAATAAAGCCATCAAACTCGCGTAAAGAAATCTAACATAATAATTATTTCAACCTTGATTTCACCATCTAAATGGCTAAATACCCTTTTGTACATGGGGTGAAGTGATAAAGATGATTCTTCGTATTTTTAATAACAACACATACTATATTCTATAAATTTTATAATTTGTTTTACTAATAAAACGTTTTGATTTTTGGAAAACAAATAAATTACCAGTCTCGCGCTTAACAAACGAAATGAAGTATACAGAGTTTAATTTTCGTGTTGTTACGACAATTGACACTAGCAGTGTTACAAGGTAAACTAAGTTTTGTAATGAAAGTGTTACAAGTATATTAAATCACTGATAAATAACACAGAAAAATACTTTCGTGTTTTTACCGAGCTGGTCGTTTATACATTGTACTCCTGAAAAGCAAACAAATGTAAAACCACTCGATTTTCGCAGCTAAAAGTATTGGTATAGAATCCACACGCCATAACCTCACCATATTTTAATATCACAATATATTATAATACCGAAAAGCAGGGATTCTCAACATATAGCAGTTATGATCTCAAACCAACCGTGACCTTCAAACTCGACTAATTTACAATGTTTGTTTTTCTTTTGTAAAATTAATAAATGACTATCATTCCATAGTGTTTAACTACGGTGTACTAGGCCTACATCTTTATTAACAAGGAATAAACCCTGCATAAATAATCCCCGCTTCAGTGTCTGAAGTTAAATATTCAAGTTATCTTTATCACTGATAAAAAGTTTTTACATGTAAATCCTGTTTTCTGACCTATCAACACACGAAGCAAGCCAGTTAAACATGTATTTATTTAGGCCACGTTCCACAGCCTGCTTTTATAACAACCACTTATTATTTACGCCAACACGAGTTTAAAGTTATACAAATGAAACTGTCGATTTTGCTATACATTTTGTGGAGTTGAACACAACTTCGGTGCAGTCCTCTACGACTAATTTTTCTTCACTTGAAAATTATATTATATACCTAAAACTTGAACACTCGTGTTCCGCACGCAATGAAAATGTTGAAAAATGTATTTTAGCTAGAATAGAAATGTCAGTTACATTATTATCATAAGGCTAACTAGTAAATACTAAAATTTACTAATTACGTCATCCTTTGTCATAAAACGAAATCTTAGTCCTTACGACCCGCCAGGTAGCTAACTGGCAATGACTTATCGAAAGTTTAGTTTATTTTACAATAGGCCTATAACTTGTACGACACTATCCTATTTAAATTTTTGATTACCTTTAGACTTTTTTAGGCCTACGGTTGATATGATCAAATTAATGAAAATAAGTTATTTGTTGTTAAAATAAAACCCATGAACCAATAATTAATCGATATATTAATCTAAACAGAATACCCCCAGAAACAATACTTACCGGCATCTAATAATTCAAAACTGGATGTGAACAATCCAAGGCAGACGAAGCTTGAAGTTGTAAAGTCTTAACTCACATTCCACAAGTACGAACTAACACTGGGAGCCCACAGCTAAGTGCCATGTACGCCAAAATTCCTGGTAACAACCTTGAAAAGATGCTTCTGTTGTAGGCTGTAATCCGACAATCCTTTACTAACACATGTTTATGTTACGAGTTTCCTCAACCAAGGTTGTAGACGTCTGGAATTTCCACCTGGCTTTAGAAAGGTGATATTAATCAGTCACATAGCCACACACCCTTGCGTCATCTGGGCCACAAACTTTTGAGTATGAACATACAAAATTGATATAAAGTAATAAACACGCATTTCGATACTGACTAACATAAAGTTAATGATATAGTGTTTGGTAATTTTTTGCATACAATGACTACAAAATATGTATTAATCTAATCTGTTTCCCTAGTTACGGTGGAAGAAAGACGTTAAGTACTGATATTCAAATCCAGCGGTACAGAAATAGCTAATGACAGTTATGGAATGCAGACTCAACACAAATTCCTTCCTTGCTTGACCTTCGTCAAGTGATGATTACGTTCCCGTAGGCACACTTTTTACCCTGCTAAATGAGCCTGTCCCGCCCTAGGCAATCCTGGTGCTGGCCACAGGCAGGTACAAGATAAGTATACTAGTAGTAACGAAAGGGGAAAAAATAACTTACTAAGACTAAGTGAACGAATACACAAATCTAAAGAACAGAAGCTAAATTTAGTTGTTGTAAATGGGAAAGAAGCTGCCAAATTCACAGTACTATTATGTTGTCCCCTAATAATTTCTATTTAACATATGCAACGGAACGTATAATTGTGAAATGAAAACATAAAATTTCTTCTTAACGATAATACATATAAACATTTTCTGGTATTCTCCGAGTGAAATTTTTATCGTTAACTAATCATCTCCTGTGATTAGAGTTTAGAATCAAAGAAATACTACAAGTCAGGTAGGAAATTAGCCAGTGAAGTTTGCGAGGCAAAATAATATTTTTGAAATTACTGTATATTAATAATTAGACAACCATTTATATAAAAAAACAGCAGTGTCCTTTAGTATAGTGGGGAATAGCTGCCGCCAAATGGTTTTGTGTTTACAGTTTTTCTTTCCAATTCTGCATATTCAGGTGTTTTGTTGTTGTTGTTGTTGTTTTGTGTTTTATTTTTTTTGGGGGGGGGTCTTCCATGAACAGGTTCGAATTTGAAATGAGACAAAACTTGAATGACTTTCCCTTACTTGGTGGACTAAGCGTGGCTGACTGATTAGTGTGCTGAACTGTGAATCTGAGGATCCAAGGTTCGTGCTCTGTTGCCACAAAATCGTGATCTGCACTGTGGAGCCGTGGTACGTAATAAGAATAAGAGTCAAATATCACTATTCGATCAGAGTAGAGTAGTCCAAGAGTTGGTGGAGGGTGCTGTTGACTAGCTGCCTTTCTTCTAGTTATCAGTTCAAAATTAGGAGGTCACCCCAGAGATCAGAGGCAAGTTTTAAGTCTTGAGATTTATAACGCTAAAAACATGGTTTCGATACCTGTGGTGAGTACAGCACAGATAAACCATTGTGCAGCTTTGTGCTTAACAATAAAACAAACAAACAAATTAAAAATAGGAGTGGATATTCGTAGATAGCCCTTTGTGTAGCTTTACGCGAAATTTCTGAAATAAACAAATCTGCTGCTAAACAGTTTTGATAGAATAACACTGTGAAAAAAAAAGGAGGAGAGTTCGGTAGTTTATACTCTATTACACTACTGTTCTTCAACATGCTACTACATTCTGGAACGTTCTTAATGGGCCTGCAAAACTGCCTTCGCCACTGTTTTAAATATCCTACAGCATTTCTACGTGCAATTCACGTGCTTCGCTCGATATTCGGCATGCATTGAACATGTATCGCAGACTGGCTCCAAAACATGTAGTTTACAAGTCTCAAGATTAGCCTAAAACTAAAACAGTCACATATCAGCAGAGATTCTTAGTGTTAAAATAGATAACCTATAAAGTTTTTCTTTGGGTTATTACTAGAAAAGAGTTCGTAAATCTTAGTCGGCTACAACTAAGCAGTTCCACCTTAAACTCAATGACGTCACATCCTGTTTCACAAATATACGAGCACTGTTTGTTGCCTAGGTTTTATACTGTACAATTGCTGCATCGACCAACTGTAATATTTAGTGATGGGCTTTACTTTCCGACGCCAATGTTCAGTGGGCTTAGTTAAGTAGTACCCGAGCTTAGTGTGTTTGATTTTTCGACTGCGAAGGTTATAAACTCGTAACTCTAAGGGCAATAAACGAACACACTCGATGTCGCGTTAGACATTTTCATAATGGGTTTTATACAGGGAATGTACAAATGTCAGGAGAAATTTAATGATTTATCGTGCAAAAAACACTTAAGGAAAGAAAAATAGTAATATATATATATATCGTGGTAATTCAGGTGAAATTAATATATGTTTGAGCTATCAGAAAGGTCTGTTAAATAACAGGAGATTCGCTGAGTCGATGTTAAGTAGAATAAGGAAAGTGGACAAAAAGTGATACACGATATGATCAATCTTTATTATATACCAAACATCTGTTTGTTTTAGCGCAAAGCCACACTGGGCTATCTGCTGTCCACTGCGGAAATCCAACCCCGGGTTTTAGCGTTGTAAGTCCGTAAACTTACCGCTGTCCTACAGGGAGACTATACTAAACATTAACACAGTGTATGCACTTGCAGTTTACTTACACCGCTTTCACTGGATCAATGGTCCGACGCTCAAGTTCTACACTAGACAATATTCAGTGATGTTCTAGACCAAACTGCCAAATCCAAGGTTTCATAAATTCAAAGTAACCTCGTATCTATCCAGCACGACATGTACTATCACGTGACTGGTCATTTACATCACGCATAGGTGAGGGGCATAATCTCTAGATATCATCTGAATAATAATTGAAGATTATTGCTGTCGACGTCCTTATACAAGGTCGCATTAGCAATGTTCACCACGGGCGGTAACAGGTATTACCAACTTCGAGAATAACAAAGAAACATGGGTAACTTAAAACAAGATCAGCATAATATTTTACTAGACCACGTGTTATTTGAAACCAGCACACATACTGAACAAAAAGTATTTCAAAACAAATGATAGAAACATACATTACAGTATCCTGTTTTTATTGCGATTTTTTATCACCTACGTTTTCCATTTTTTGAACAACATCCTTAGGGCCAAAACAATGCAACAAAAAATAAATGAACTTGCTTAGTCTTAACTTTAATCACGCGGGAAGTTTGGGTCATTACTGATTGTAAGGGATACACCCGTCATAAGGCGCCATTTCAACTTTAGCATGCTTATTTTTGTGGTGTGATCTTATTTCAAAGACGTAATAATATAACACTTCTTACTGTGGTGGTTCTTCATGCTAAGTTCACGGCACTTAAAACTCATTGACAGATATTATCTCAATCTTCGGTTTCCTTACTATAACTGAATATAATCTGATTATAAAACTTTCAGGGTTAGCAACTACCAATAATTTAGTCAAGGACAAACCTCCATAAATCTCCGACACTGAATGAAAATGGCAGACGTTTTTGTTTTGTTTAGTTTTTAAATCGAAACAAACAACATTTATTTTTACTATTATTTTGGATCATGGCTAGAACGTATGAAAAGAAGAAGACACGTGTGTAATAAAGTAGAACTTGATTCATATACCGGTCAATTTTGTTTTGATTTCATTTCTTTTTAAGTATGTTATTGTGTTATCTGCCAGCTTAAAGTTTCGTGTTCTTCCATTAAGACCGCAGACGGAGTTTGTGATTATTTGTGCTAATGGCTCCATCTATTGAAATTTACTAGAACCATATGACATGAAATTGTTATTGTTATTTAATTGAATAAGTAGAGTTGTTTAAAAATATGTACTCTGCCTACTACGGGTATCGAAACCCGGTATCTAGCATTGTAAGTCCGCAGACATATCGCTGTGCCACTGGGGGCATGATATAAAATAGCCCTATACTTTCATTCAATATCTATATATGTTTATTTGTTGTTAAATCCTGAGTATCACAATGAGCTATGTGCTCTGCCCACGTGTGTATCGAAACCAGATTTTTGGTGTAATAAGCTGTTAGATATACACGACTGTTTCAGTTTAAATTTAATGCGAGAGTTATGATTTAAATATTTTATGAAGCGCAAATGTTAAATGTAGTTATTTTTAGATGCGATAGTTTAATCGCAAGTTTGTTTACGTAACTGTTTACAAATCATACGTTGTGTAGTTCAATAGTTATGAACTAGTAATTGTTATATTATTGCGTCATGTTGCTAGAACTTTCTGGAGTTTTCTCGTTGTTTTAATTGAATATTATTGAATCATAATATTTAGTTTGTGTGAAGTTAAGCACAAAGCTACACAATGGGCTATCTGTGCTCTGACCACCACAGGTATCGAAACCCAGTTTCTAGCGTTGTAAGTCCGCAGACATACCGCTGTGCCACTGGGGGGCAGAATATTTAGTAGTGTGTGAAACGTTCTACACCTCTGTCGGGGTATAAATATGCGTTGGAAACTTAATTAAATAGATAGATCTAAATTGTGTGATTGTGAGCTTAGTCATGAAGAGCGTTTAGTGACGATTTTTAAAGTGAAATTATCACAGATTGTATTGTAGTAGTATAGCAGAGAATAATACTTTGTCTTGTTATTAATTTAAACCAAGTATACTGTGTACTGTTTGGTTATTGTTGAACTTTATTGCTCACAAGTCACAGACACTTCCTATAAAAAATCCGGCCCATACAAAACTTGACATAAGTTCTCAGACTTGCCACCAATTGTTTTGGATTTCGCGCAAAGCTACACGAGGGCTATCTGCGCTAGCCGTCCCTAATTTAGCAGTGAAAGACTAGAGGGAAGGCAGCTAGTCATCATCACCCACCGCCAACTCTTGGGCTACTCTTTTACCAACGAATAGTGGAATTGACCGTCACGTTATAACACCCCCACGGCTGAAAGGGTGAGCTTGTTTGGTGGGACGGGGATTCGAACCCGCGACCCGCAGATTGCGAGTCGAGTGCCCTAACCACCTGGCCATGCTGGGCCTGATTTGCTGTCAAACCATATACTAATATCATTAACTGAACCTGCAGTTTCTTACCAAATTTTTCGGTTAGCATGGGCGCCCGCAGGGAAGGGCAAGAGAGAACATTTACTCCCTTACATATTGCATATATTATGATGTAAACTTAACATCGTAGTTAAACTAAATATTTTGAGTAATTTTTATTAAAACTGTAAATTTGTGTTTGCGTTTAAGTACACATAACACACATTCTTTTAGTCTGTTGACTTACACTGTAAAAGCTGATCCCCTAGATACATGTTTTGCCCCCCTGAAAATATTTTTATGGGCGCTCATATCGATTAGTCATTTTGTATAAATAAAAATGAAATAGCAATAATTTTGATATAAACCATAATAAATATCGCGACATTTTGTTTAACACAAGCTAAAGAACTAAGTTTATTTGTATTCGCGACAATGCTACAACGCCCCCTAGTGGCACAGCGGCATGTATGTGGATTTACATCGCTAGAAACCGGGTTTCGATACCCGTGTAGTTTTGTACTTAACTACAAACAAACAAACAATGCTACAATGGCTATAACTGGAGGAAAGGCAGTCAGTTAACAACCCTCTACCACCCACCATCTGTGCTACGAAATTGACTATTACTCTTACAGCGCAACCACAGCTTAAAATACTGGGAATATTTTGTTGTATTGCAAGGATTTGAACTCAAAATCCAGACCTCTACCACAGAGCCAACCCGCGCCCTCTTTATGATGCAGTATTTCGTAGACGTGTATTAGTTCTTTTTTGTGGCCTCGATTTACCGAAAGAGTACTTTAAACTATTATTTTGTGTAACCAAAATAAAGTACTGATAATGTTACCAAATTATTATTGTTTTTAAGAACAAAATTCTACTACGATGGATGTGATTTTTCACAATTGTCATCAGTTTATGATGATTTTTACTTGATAATGGTTATAAGTTTTTATCAATTTATGTGTAAACATATATGTCACTGCTCATTGACGAGGTACTTTGTTGTTAAATAATTAATGTTATTTTTGATAATTGAATTTTCTTTTCGATCTCTAATATAATTCAGTCATTTAAGATAAGATGATCTATTCTATGTCAGTGTCTCCTGTGTACGTGTGTTAATATTCAGCAAATTATATTACAAATGTAGTCAACTAACACCCACAACCTGCAAACACTGGTGACGTAAAATGGTTACACACTTCCTAATATGGAATTAAGTATTACATCGAAGGTTTATCACTTAGCAGCAGCAAAACAGATATTGTTTTGAGACCACTTTTAAAAGAAATATACTTTAAATTCTACTGTTCCGTGAAATATATAAAATCTTAAATCACATGATTTTATATCAAAAATCTTAAAAAGCTGTTTTTTTTTCGAATGTTTTGCTTTTTATACGAAATTTCTATATATAGGCTTACTTCTACCTGAATATTTAATTTACTATGTGGACTGGTTCTGACTTAGGTGAGATTCTATAGATGGGATTTCGAGTTTGCGAAGTCAAAAAATCTGTCAAGCCTGTTTGATTGACTTATAGATTAGCAGGTAAATGTGCCCAACCGATTTTATTAGTTCTCTGAATGCTGTAACATCACTATTCGTGCGTTAAGTAAAGATATATCAATATCTTATATCACAGCTGTTTTTAATATATAATTCGCGAACTTGTCGCGCCATCTTTTGCAATTGATAATAAACGTGTGAGAAGTAAGTATGTTAGTTAGTTTTAGATAGGCTTTACACTTTATTTCTAATCATTAAGTAGTTTTAAATTGCCCTCAAAATTAAGCCTGATACATTTATAAGCCTTTCTTTAGAAATAAAGTGTTTTTTTGAGCAGTTTACTTACATTTTTGTTTTGTTGAATAGGACGGAAATTAGCGAATTGTTACGAAACACGATAAGGTACAACTAATAGCAATTGTGAACTCAGTCAGTAATTCTAATAGTGACAAGGTTTAACTTTAGGGTTAGGTTTCTTTAGGCCTACTTCTGTATTTATTGAAATCATTATTTTTGGACCTGTCTCCACCACTGGTAAGAAATACTTTTATCATTTTAAAGGGAGGAGGATGATGCTTTACAAAAGGATTTACTTATTTAGATTATTTGATGACTTGGATGAATAAGTGGCAGATGACTTATTTAATTATAAATCATATTTATAATTAATACAAGATAATACATGTGGGATATCAGATTTGAATTATTACTATGACTGTAGTTTTGATGAGAATAACTTAATAGTGTTATGGAAGAAAAGGATTTTGGTGTTGTATTTGATCAGTCTCTTAAGCAATTTAGATTTCTGAATAATGTGCTGTTGCTAGTGGCAGGGCAAATAGGTTTGGGTGTTGTATCTACAGAAATATTGAATAAAGCTTACAAGTGTAAAGAGGTTATAATGTCATTGGTTAGGCCACATTTGGAGAATTGTATTCAGTCGAACATTGAGTTGTTGGAAAGGGTTCAAAGGAGGGCAACTAAGATAATATCTGGGATGGAAAGGTTGTCATATGAGGACAGGTTAAGATCTCTGAAATTGTTTTCTCTTGAAAAAAAAAGAGTTAGAGGGGATCTGAATTAAGTGTTTGTAAGATTGTTAAAGGAATTGATAGTGTTAATCTGTCATTCTTTTTTTTGTACTTAATGGTGAGAATGGTAGAACTAGGGGACACATATATTTTTTTGGCAGGGTAGGAATCATCTTCAACTAAGACAGCTTTATTTTTCTGACAGGGTGGTTAGCCTTTGGAATGAGATGGTTTCAGATGTGGTGGAGGCAGTAAATCTAAGGGAAGGTTTGATAAATATTTGAGTGACAAGGGCTGACTTTGAGTGTTTTATTTTAAAGTTTGGTGGATAGGATAGCCTAGATGGACCAATAGGTTCCTTGTTGTCCCTTGGGTGTTTTTAAAATACAAAACCCATGTGACAAAATAAATGTATATTTAAAAAGGGGGAAGTGCTACATAGAAAAAATAAGACGTATTGAATATTGACCACTGATAGACAACTAATTCTTCTCGTTTAGTCTGTCCCTCATTTCAGCTAGAATTTGGAAACCACTCATAGTGCCATTATAACTCTAAGCTTTTTTTTGCTTATATGTGAAAAAAATTGTTAATTGACCAAACAAGTTGTAACTAACTGCAGACTACTGACAGTCCTGTTTAATTTTAAGACCAATAACTCTACACTAACTCTCCTCTTTACTCTTTTACCTTTCCCAGATAAATGGTTTCCAGTTAGGAAGATTGAAATGTAGATTTGTTGCTCTTACATTGGTTAGCCATGGTTTTCAGTTGTTTGGTCAATGTAACTTTTTTTTTTAATATAAGCAAGAGCTTATCATTGTGAGATAAATGGTTTTGTGTAAGAAATAGGAGGAGACTAAATGAAGAGAACCAGAGAGGTGATATTGATCTCAAGTTTGTCCACTAGTAGCCCATAGTTGATGGAAGGTTGTTTGGTCAACATAGTGTTTCTTGTGGGCCCATTTTAGGAACATGTAATTTGTATATTTTAGGTCAAACTATAAAGTATAGCTTGAAAACTAGGTTTTAACTAAAGTTTAGCTACTGTGCTACTACTTTTTAATATTTTATTTGTGAATTGATCATGACAGTATGACTTTACAAGTCACTAGCAGTAGTACAAGGGTAACAGAGCTGGCAGTAGGCTTATATTTTGCTTTAACTTTAATTTGCAAGTAATGATATAACTGAATTCTTACTCTCAAGATTATGTACAAGTAATACAAAGATCACACTTGGCATGTTTTATTTAGTTTTATATTGGAAATTATAAGAATTTTGTTTTGTGTGATTTTTGTCACTTGTTTACAATGAGTCAAGCTCACTTAAGTATCGTTTTTTTTTTTTACAAGTCTATTTGGAATTATAACATCACTTTAGATTGACCACATGGAATTCTTTTCAATATTAACAATGACATAAAATATCAGTGTTTATAAATTTAATTGAATTAAAAGTCTTGTGTTGAAAAAACAGTCCATTCAGTTAAAAAAATACTAAGTAACATGTCTTGCTTTTTTAATCTATTAGATTTCTACACTTTAAACACAGGAAAAATTTTCCAAAAATCACAGTGGGAAGCATAGCTACTCGCTTTATCATTAGTGTTAAGCCTGAACTAATAAAACCATCCACATTTATAAACTACTTAAAGAACAAATCATTTGGATAAAATAATTCGTACATTTTGAGTACATTTATTTATATTTAAATGTATACCAAGAAATGAATAATCTGTAATAGAAACAAAAACAATCCTGTCTCTGCATAAAGGTGATCATAACACAATGTGATTACAACTAATGCTAGTTCATTAGTTTAGTGTTTAGGTAGTTTAACATTTAAAGCTGAATTTTTCTTTTTTCTCAAAATATACATTGGTTTTGTATTTTCTGACTTGATAAATTTTAGTTATTTAATTTTCATTTCACATCAGTTTGACTAGCTTTAATCAAAGAATTAGTGATTTGGTCAATATAAACCATATTAACATTTTAAAGAAATTTTTCTAAATTATGCACTGATGTTAGTCGTCAACTTCTGATCAAGAAATACATGTGGAAGTCTCATGGAATGTCTGCTCCATTTTATTACAACAGTTTTGAATTCAATTTCAGCAGTCAGATTTGATTACAATTGACCTGATTGGTGCAGAATCAATATCAGATTGATTCTTATTGGCCACTTATAGTGCATTAGTGGACAGTAAACTTTTGTATTAAGCCTGTTGCTAGTGTCCTGTATTTGGACTGTAATCCTCGCGAGTTCCGTCTAACTCTCTTGTAATATCCTTATATAGTCTCCAGCCACAAAGCTTCTTTTTAGTGATTGAATTCTGAGATATTTTGCTGTTATGTAATATTACAGTATACAGAAACCTGATTTTTCTTATTACTAATGGCAATAGAGAGCCTAGCCCAACGATGAGTATCTTCTCATGTAGCGTTCTTTATTCTCAGATTACTTCATAACTTTCAAAATCATACCTTTAGTTAAGTAATTATATATTCATTAAAAAACAGTTAATTATCGTGTGGCATTTGGTGAAGTACATCTCATCCTGATATTACTTGTTACTTTGTAATTTCAGAGTTCCTTTAATTATCATGTGAACATTGTGATTACTGTCCAAATATACTTAGTATTAACTTTAGTCAATCTTTTATATTTGAATTTCCTTCCTAATCAAACTTCCAAGCTTGTAATTTGAGGGTTCGAGTTGTGCAAAAAAAAGATTAAAAAGTATCTTGTGCTTAACCAATGTGCAAAATGCTACTTGAGTATTTTATATATTGGATTTTAACTGTAAATAATCGCCCTTTTTTAATCTACTAAAACATCGGATTATGTTCCTTGTGTATTTGGGCCTTTTTAGTTAAGTACTGAATATTTATCAGAACAGGAATTGTTTTTCCAAACATACCTCATGTAAGCTTAAGAACTTTGATAATAATGATTGATATAATTAGGTAAAATATCTAATTGAAACCTTTGTTTTTGTTTCATTACTTTAAATGATCCCAATTAATGTCTGTTGGGTAATATTATAATATATTATAATATTATAGTGTTTTAACATTATTGGTAAGCTCTTCACTTGAGAATATTATAAAAACTACAAAATTAACTGTTACCAGCTTCACCATTCATAATACATCTTACATACATTTTTTAATATCAAGAAAACTGTGATCCCATATATTAGAAACAAGAATGAGCAAAGTGATAGAAAACCAGACTGTCAGTTGTCTTAAAAGTAGATGTAAACATTGCTTTGTGTGTCCAACAAAAAACATAAATTTTCAGCACATACCGTACTGTAAAACCTAAATTGTTGGCACATAAGGTTCTGTAAAACAAATTGTTGGCACATACCCGACTGTAAAACAAATTATTGGCACATACCTGACTGTAAAACATTGTTGGTACATACCCTACTGTAAAACATATTGTTGGCACATAAGGTACTGTAAAACAAATTGTTGGCACATACCCGACTGTAAAACATATTGTTGGCACATAAGGTACTGTAAAACATATTGTTGGCACATACCCTACTGTAAAACATATTGTTGGTACATACCCTACTGTAAAACATATTGGTGCACCTACCCTACGCTAAAACATATTGGTCACACCTACCCTACTGAAAAACATATTGTTGGTACATACCCTACTGTAAAACATATTGTTGGCACATACCCAACTGTAAAACATAAGTTGTTATAAATTATTCGCACATACCATACTGTAAAACAAAATATTGCACAAATAATCTTCTCTTAAAAAAACAGAATAAATACTAGCTATGAACAAGTGTAAATGTAAGTTTCTTTAACTTGTACTGATTACGTGTGACACTTTAGTCAATATTAACTATGATATAAATATAAACCCATAGATGAAAAAGATTTCTAACAGGTGCTCTCATAAAAACTTTGAAAATGTATACCCACATTTTATGTAGTTTATCAAGCATTTTGCTATCAGTTCGTGTCAGTATTTTTTTACTGAAAGATTTAGTCCAGGTTAAAATGTTCATAAGATTTTTTTTAAAGCAACTTAACCAAATATGATGTATTTTATTTTATAAAATCACTTTGTGCTAACTCTTTTATCAAAAATGTAATGGGTGATGAAATTTTGGAGAACTTCCATTGCTCATCTTTAGGTCAGAAAGCTCTATGTAGTGTTAGTATAGTATGAAGAACCGACAAACTTTTGAAATCAGTTCAAATGTCCAATTGGCTCTGATTAGAAAGTTGGATGGCAATATTAACAGTAGGATACCCAAGGTGGCTCACTTTGAGTTTGTCTTTTTTGATGGTGTTGATGTATAAGTCCTCCTTGTTTTATAGGTTTTTATCTGAATTTCTCATCACCTGGTAATAGTGAATTTCTTGTTTTAAAGGTATGTTTCGTAGTGTTTAAAAGAACCTTGTACATGAAGATAATGTAGCTCCTAAGAGAGTTGATGACTGTTAAGTTGACAGAATAAGATATATATTTTTCAAATATTCTGCACTTGAAATTTTAATGAAAGTATATACGCAATACAGTTATATATTCGTTTATCGTGAGTTGATCTTTTCAAGTGTACATAGAAACTTAAGTTTCAACACACCCGGAGAATAACTGTGAACACTGGAACAGTTTTTTGTTTGAACATTATCATAATATGTTGTTATTTTATATGTCTTCAGGTGAGAAGAAATTGCCAGAAATGAAGGAAGTATTTAGTGTTCGACCAGGTTCTAGAATTCTCTGTGATGGGGAATTTGCAACAGTTCGTTATGTGGGAGAACTTCCAAATATCCTTGGTCAGTTACATCTTCAAAGAAAAGGTGCATCTAACATGCACTTTTATTAATGTACAAGTTCTTCAAATAATATAAAAAAAGCCAGATGAAAATAATAATCCAGTCAGTTCAGATGGTTATTTAATCTAGCTTCCCAGACTTTTAGTTTTAACTGACTTCATGAAGATGGAAATTAATTGTATTGAATTTAGACTGAATAGAGACTCCTTTTTGTTTAACTCATCAGAATTGAATAGTTGCCTGTTAAATTTACTTCATGAAGCTTACAATTTAAAAGAGTGTCTAAATCCTCTTGTTCAATGCCACGAACTAGTAAATTGTGTGTTCGAGCTACCATGAATTCCATATGTACTAGCCCAAGACTACTGTAGTACGTTTTGCATGAAATGTGTAGAGATGCATGAAGTCCAAATCTATGTTGAATTATTAAGATTTACAAAAGTCTATCTGTTGCTGTTTTTCTTTCAAATTTATTTACCGTTATTGAAATTTTTGTAAGTTCATTAGTCTGTTTATCAGTGATAGGCTAAATAAGTCTGATATTACCAACACATATGCATGACTCAGTTACAGACATGTAAATTAAAATGTACAACTATTTAGTTTTATATTTATAACAGTTTTAATCTATGTCAGTATTTTTCACTGTGATTAGAATAGTTATTTTTTAATGCCAAGTTTTAATGATACAAGATGAAACAGCTGTTTTTTTTTGTGAAATAACACAGGCTGTCCATATTGAACTCCATGGCATTTTTCCTAGGCATCACAGAAAAGGGCAATGTGTTCTAAATTTTGGACTGCCATGGATTGTTTTGACTTTTTATACATTTTTAATTATTGTAACACTATGTAAGAAGTCATCACAATGAATGTAGATATGTATATTATAGCAATACATAATGATTTAGTAATTATAGTGAAAACATAAAGTTGGACTAGTACATTTCTCATATCTACTAATCTGGGGATAGCACGTCATAAGAAATTAAATCTTTTAACCTACTTGTAAAATTATTTTTTTCTTAGAAGTCATAGTTTTATTTTCTATTAATGGATGTTTACTAAATACACATCCAGTAAATATTTTCACATTTTTAAATGACAAAAAATACTTAAAATATTTTAAAATATATTACATTATTAGCATATGCATGATATTTCAAAGGACTGACATTCCAAGAGTTTGGAAAAATGAATTTAAAAAAATACTTAATGTGTTGTTTTTTTGTAGATTTGCTATTGGTAATTGAATTGTAAGTCTGAAAAAACGTTTATACTTATAAGTTATTTGTAACATTTTATTATCTAAACTTATGTTTCATACCTGTCTTTTCGTATAGGTAATGACATTTGGTATGGTGTAGAATGGGATAATGTGTGTCGGGGGAAGCATAATGGAACACACCACGGAGTTAAATACTTTGAAACAAGGTAGTTATTAGTTGGCTATAAGATACAGTAATTAATCTGTAAATAAATAAAAATGGATGGATTACTCATTGCTTAGTACCAACATATATAAACCCAAACAAAGTTATAAAAATCACTAATAAGAATTCAAAATATCTGTAACATCTTAAGGAAAGTATTTAATGTTCTTTATACATCTTAATGCACTTATCTACTTGTTTACATTTATCTGTAACATCTTAAGGAAGGTAGTTAATGTTCTTTGTACATCTTAATGCACTTATCTACTTGTTTACATTTATCTGCAACATCTTAGGAAAGTATTTAATGTTCTTTCTACATCTTAATGCACTTATCTACTTGTTTACATTTATCTGTAACATCTTAAGGAAGGTATTTAATGTCCTTTGTACATCTTAATGCACTTATCTACTTGTTTACATTTATCTGCAACATCTTAGGAAAGTATTTAATGTTCTTTCTACATCTTAATGCACTTATCTACTTGTTTACATTTATCTGTAACATCTTAAGGAAAGTATTTAATGTCCTTTGTACATCTTAATGCACTTATCTACTTGTTTACATTTATCTGCAACATCTTAAGGAAAGTATTTAATGTCCTTTGTACATCTTAATGC